>NW_022437168.1:381510-397804 GCF_009761245.1 Sapajus apella | reverse complement strand
TTTTTTTTTTTTTTTTTTTTTTTTTTTGCTTAGGATTGTCTTGGCTATGCAGGTTCTTTTTTGGTTCTGTATGAAATTTAAAGTAGTTTTTTCCTGTTGTGTGAAGAAAGTCAGTGGTAGCTTGATAGGGATAGCATTTAATCTATAAATTACTTTGGGCAGTATGGCCATTTTCATGATATTGATTCTTCCAAACCATGAGCATGGAATATTTTTCCATTTGTTTGTGTCTTCTCTTATTTCCTTGAGCAGCGGTTTGTAGTTCACCTTGAAGAGGTCCTTCACATCCCTTGAAAGTTGTATTCCTAGGTATTTTGTTCTTTTTGTAGCAATTGTGAATGGGAGTTCACTCATGATTTGACTCTCTCTCTGTTGTTGGTGTATAGGAATGCATGTGATTTTTGCACATTAATTTTGTATCCTGAGACTTTGCTGAAGTTGCTTATCAGCTTAAGAAGATTTTGGCCTGAGACAATGAGGCTTTCTAAATATACAATCATGTCATCTGCAAATAGAGGTAATTTGACTTCCTCTCCTCCTATTTGAATACCCTTTATTTCTTTCTCTTGCCTGATTGCCTTGTCCAGAGCTTCCAATACTGTGTTGAATAGGATTGGTGAGAGGGCATATTTGTCTCGTGCTGATTTTCAAAGGGAATGCTTCCAGCTTTTGCCCATTCAGTATGATATTGGTTGTGGGTTTGTCATAAATAGCTCTTCTTATTTTGAGGTACATTCCATCAGTACCTAGTTTACTGAGTGTTTTTAGCATGAAGGGTATTGAATTTTATCAAAGGCCTTTCCTGCATCTATTGAGATAATCATGTGTTTTTTGTCTTTGCTTCTGTTTATGTGATTGATTATGTTTATTGATTTGCATATGCTGAACCAGCCTCACATCCCAGGGATGAAGCTGACTTGATCATGGTGGATAAGTTTTTTGATGTGAAGCTGGATTCAATTTGCCAGTATTTTATTGAGGACTTTCACATTGATACATCAAGGATATTGGCTTGAAATTTTATTTTTTTTGTTATGACTCTGCCACGTTTTGGTATCAGGGTTATGCTGGCCTAATAAAATGAGTTAGGGAGGATTCCCTCTTTTTTTACTGTTTGGAATAGTTTCAGAAGGAGTGGTACCATCTCCTCTTTGTACTTCTGGTAGAATTCAGCTGTAAATCTGTCTGGTTCTGGACATTTTTTTTTTTTTTTTTGGTTAGTAGGCTATTACAGCTTCAATTTCAAAACTTATTAATGGTCTATTCAGGGATTTGACTTCTTCCTGGTTTAGTCTTGGGAGGGTGTATGTGTCCAGTAATTTACCCATTTCTTCTAGATTTCCTAGTTTATTGCATAGAGGTGTTTATAGTACTCTTTGATGGTAGTTTGTATTTCTGTGGGATTGCTGGTAATATTCCCTTTATCATTTTTTATTGTGTCTATTTGATTCTTCTCTCTTTTATTCTTTATTAGTCAGGCTAGCAATCTATCTATTTTGTTGATCTTTTGTTAAAACCACCTCCTGGATTCACTGATTTTTCTGAAGGGCTTTTCGTGTCTCTACCTCCTTCAGTTCCACTCTGCTCTTAATTATTTCTTATCTTCTGCTAGCTCTTGAGTTTGTTTGCTTTGTTTCTCTAGTTCTTTTAATTGTGATGTTAGGGCATCAATTGTAGATCTTTCCTGCTTTCTTTTGAAGGCATTTAGTGCTATGGATTTCCCTCTACCCACTGCTTTAAATGTGTCCCAGAGATTCTGGTACATTGTGTCCTTGTTCTCATTGGTTTCAAAGAACATCTTTATTTCTGCCTTAATTTCATTATTAACTCAGTTATCATTCAGGAGCAGGTTGTTCAGTTTCCATGTGGTTGTGCAGTTTTAAGTGAGTTTCTTAATCCTTTTCAACACCACATCACATGTATTCTAAAATTGACCACATAATTTGAAGTAAAACACTCCTCAGCAAATGCAAAAGTACAGAAATAATAACAGTCTCTCAGACCACACAGTGCAATCAAATTAGAACTCAGGATTAAGAAACTCACTTAAAACTGCACAACCACATGGAAACTGAACAACCTGCTCCTGAATGTGTTCATAAAGCTGTAGGAGACAGGGCTGTTAACTGCAGGAGTCAGCTCCAGAAGAATGTGTATTATGGTCGTATGACCCCATACCGCATATGGCATGGGGTCAAAATTTGTGGTAGAAAGCCTCAGTCTTGCTTATGAGCACACATGCAATAGTTCTGCTGTGTTCCTGGGCCAAAATCACATGAAGGCAGCAACTAGGGTAACTACAAAGAGAAAAGATACTGTGGCTTACATGTCTAGGAAGTGCAAAGGCCACTGGTGTGGGACCCTGGGCCAGAGTATCCCCAGGAAGAGAGCTCCAGTAGGCTCCAGGGCTGGGAGAGATGGAAGAGTGGTAGGTCAAGCACCAGAGACTGCCAGTACTGCTGGGCTGGGTTTCCAGGCAGTGATGACTACAGGAGTGGCAGTCCTGTAGCTCTGGGTGCAGGATCAGCTCAGGTGGCTCTAGGAAGAAGAGGAGAAGGATGATTGGTGAAGCACCTGCAACTATCAAGACTTCTGTGCTGAGTCCCTAGGCCAAGGTGATTGCAACAACAATGTTTGTCTTTCAGCTTTGGGTGGCTCCTAGGAGTGGAGAGGGAGGGAAATTGGTTCAGGCACCCAAAGACTGCAAAGACAAAAAAAAATTATCCAGGGCAGTGAAAGCTGCAGGCGGTTTGCTGCTGCTGTGCTGGCAGTTGGTTTCTGCCAGCTCAGTGGCTAGAACTGCTGTGGTATTCTGTAGAACAAGCAACTGGAACCCACAATCACAAACACTGAAGGGTCTTTGACAGTGACGATTGCAGGCTGCACAGCTGCTGTGAGGGCTGTTGAGATCCTCAGTGGAGAAGTCTGATGGAGTTCTGTGCTAAGCAGGACACTGGGGGTCATGGCGATTCCCACCACATGGCTTATACAGAAATAGCCCACCCTCTTATTTGTTTTCCCCATGTTGTTAACAAAAGGCCATGAGATCTGTGGAGTAAAAAAGAAAAAGAAAAAGAAAAAATTTGCAGATTGGGGAGATACAGCCTTCTGCACAAGTGAAAGTGTGCTCTCCAAAGCACAAAGGAAGGGTTTGGCTAAGTAGGAAAAATATTCCTTCCCTGGTCCTCAATTAGGTCCATTTATGCAAATGACAGAGTCAAGCTTATTCAGTTCTGATTGGTCAAGATAGTCAAGCTCCGACTGGGTGGCTTCCCAAACTCCAGACCAGAAGCCTCAGTCAGATATTTCTTCTAAACAGCTGGTGTGGTACACCAGCTGGGAGATCCTGGCCACAGTTTTTGACTCGAGTCATGGGAACTATTCTCACTCAAGGGCGCAAAGTAAGATATTTATCTACAGCTTCCTTTTCCAGAATGAAACCATATTCTTGACAGCAGCATGGAGGCAGCTGACGTCATTATTCTAAGCAAATTAATGCAGGAAAAGAACCAAATGCTGCATGTTCTCACTTAAAAGTGGGAGCTAAACAGTGGGTATTTATGGACATAAAGATGGCAACAGAAGATACTGACACTACCAGAAGAGGGAGGGAGAGAGGAGAGCAAGGTTTTATAAACTATTGGGTACTGTG
The DNA here is from genome assembly GCF_009761245.1 of Sapajus apella. Lineage (NCBI taxonomy): Eukaryota > Metazoa > Chordata > Mammalia > Primates > Cebidae > Sapajus > Sapajus apella. The sequence goes on along the minus strand of NW_022437168.1, from coordinate 394,152 downwards.
CTTACTACATGGGTGATGACATTATTAGTACAGGTACTCCAAACCTCAGCATCGCACAATATACCTATGTAACAAATCTGCACATGTACCCCTGAATCTAAAATAAAAGTCAAAATTTTTTGTTTTAAAAAAAGAGCTTCCCTTTTTAAGAACAAAGGGTGGTGTGACCACTCTTCTGTCATCTTGTCACAGCCACTTGGTTCTGTTATCTCAATCTGGTGTCTGTATTAGCCATAGGGATCAGCATAGCTGGTTGGGGTGAAGCTGAAGCTGGCCATTTGGACAATATTTCAAAATGCATGGGAAACTGGTTGTTCATCTCACTTTTCCTTCCAAGAGGGACATTCAAGCTAAGGAATTCCCTCTCCATGCTGAGTAATGCTGGCTCAGAGGCTGAGGTGATACAGGTAAAATAAAACTGTTCTTTTTCGCACTGTTCTTGGGCTTCTTTGCTGCGGTTTCTTAAGTGGATTGTACACTTTCAGAGTTATTTTTGTTTGGGGGAGAGGAAAGCTGGATCTCCTACCTTGTCATGATGCTGACGTCACCCTACCCATGGATTATTGATAAGAGCGTTGTTTAATGTCCAAGTGCTTGGGGATTTTGCTATTGTTCTTTTGCTATTGATTTCTGGTTTTGCTTCATTTTATTTAGAGCCTAAGATATTGTCTACCTTGCTGACTATTCCATGGGAGTTTAAAAATGATGTGTATTCTGGTGTTTTGGAGAAAAGGCTTCTATACATATTTGTTAGGTCCTTTGGTTTATTGTGTTGTTCAGATCCCCTGTATTCTTGCTAATTGTCAGTTCCATCAGATGCTGAGGCTGGAATTTTGAAGTTGTCTACAATTATGGGGTTATCTTCATGAATTTTGATGCTATCTAGCATATACACCTTTAAGATATTTATATCTTTTTGGTGGATTGATGCTCTTATCATTATGTAATGTGCCTTCAGCTCTCATATTATTTTGTCCTGAAGTCTATTTTATATGATATTAATGTAGTTACCTGTTTTTTAACATTAATGTTTGCATGATATATATAATAATCTGACTCAAATTCTTGAAGTTAGACTACTGATATCTTTAAATCCAGACCACTCTCCCTTACCATTTTGGTCCATATGTGGGCAAGATGATAAACAAGAATGGACATTCCTTTGGTGTGAGTAAGAAGTTCAAAGCATAAAATCCCATTTTACTTTATGGAGAAATCCTGATGCCAACTACACTTCTAACCACAATAAAATCCAAGCCATTCTCTTTTCCTTGCTCTCCAATGCCATTTATAGATCTAGTTTGGAGTTTGCTCTGCTCTTCCCAGAAATCCTCATGATGTGACTAGTAATTTTATCACACCTTATTGGTTTATGTATGGCATCATCAGTTTCAACATCTGAACCAAAATTTGGATGAGGTATCAGGAGGGGTCCATTCTGCCTCTGGATGGTGACTACAACCTTCCATCCATGGCAGAAAAATATATATTTTTCCATCCTTTTACTTTCAACAAATCTATGGTATTAGATTTGATGGGCGTTTCTTATAGATAGTACATTGTTCGGTCAAACTTTTAAATCTACCCTTCCAATCTCTGCCTTAATTAGCTTATTTAGATTATTTACATTTAAGGTAATTATCAATATAAGAGGACCAAATCTGCCATTTTATTATTTTTTAAAATTATTTTCTCTGTTTCTCCTTCTACTATTTCTCTTTTCTTAACTTATGTGTTACTAAACTTTTTAAAGGATTCCATTACAATGTATTGTTAGTGTTTTTTTAGAATAACATTTTACAGTATTTTTTTAGGTGCTGCTCTAGGTGTTATGATATTCATATATAATTTATCACAATCTACTGTTTACTACTTTGAAGTGTGGAAACTTCATTTTCATTTTGATCTTTTTCATCTTCATAATTTACAAATAACATTGTCTTGAGTATTTCTTCTACATACATAAGCACTACATCACATGGTGACTTAATTCCTGTTTAAACCATCATATGTAATTTTATTTTTATTTATTTTTTATTTTTCTTTGAGACACAGTATTGATCCATCACCCAGGCTAGAGTACAGTGATGTGATCTTAGCTCACTGCAACCTCCACCTCTCAGGTTCAAGTGATTCTTGTGCCTCAGCCTTCTGAGTAGCTGGGATTACAGGCATGAGCCACTATGTCCAGCTATTTTTTTTTTTTTTTGTATTTTTAGTAGAGATGGAGTTTTGCCATGTTGGTCAGGCTGGTGTTGAACTCCTGGCCTCAAATGGTCCCCCTGCTTTGGCCTCTCAAAGTGCTGGTATTACAGGCATAAGCCACCACACTTGGCCCATATGTGATTGTTAAACACTAATAAAATGGAAAGTCTATTGTAATTTTTCTTATTCTTCTTTTTCTATTGCTTTTCTTCTTTCCTAATACTCCAAGACTCTTTCTTTCATCATTTTCTTTCTGTTTGAAGAATTTCCTTCAGCCATCCTTTTAGGATAGGCCTGCTAGTGACAAATTCTCTTAGTTTTCGTTAATCTGAGAATAAATATGCAAACGATTTCACCTTTATTGTGAAGAATTGTTTTGCCAGATATAGAATTTGTGAAGTTTCTTGACAGTTATTTTCTTTCAGCAGTTGAAAAATGTTGTGATACTTTTTTCTGGTCTTGAAGATTTCTCATGAAAACTCTGCTGACATTTGTTTATATATAATGTGTCATTTATCGCTGGTTGCTTTCAAGATATTTTCCTTTACCTTTATTTTCAGAAATTTAATTACAATCTATCAAGGCATGAGTTTCTTTGAATTTCTCCTATTTGGTTTGCTCTCAGCTTCTTGAATTTGTAGTTCCATGACTTTCGCCTCACTTGAGAAATCAGCAATCAATTCTTTAAATACCCTTTCAGCTCCCTCTCTTTGTCCTCTCCTTCTGCGACTCATGATATAAATGTTGATATTTTGTTGTTGTCTCATAGGTCCTTGAGGATCTGTTTTTCCTCTTAAAAAAAACTTTTCCTCTCTCTTCACACTGGTTTTATTATTGTGTCCTGGAGTTCAATAATTCTATTATCTGTCATCTCCTCCCTAGTATTGAAGCAACCCAGTTGGTTTTTGTTTTTGTGATTGCATTTTTCTGTTACATTACTTCTGATTTGTTTTTTATAATTTCTATGTTTTTTGTGAGATTTTATTTTTTATTTTATTTTTCCCATTTATTTATTTTATTGCATTTTAGGTTTTGGGGTACATGTGGAGAACATGCAAAATTGTTGCATAGGAACACACGTGGCAGTGTGATTTGCTGCCTTCCTCCCCATCACCTACATCTGGCATTTCTCCCCTTGCTATCTCTCCCCAGCTTCCCACCCCCCACGGTCCCTCCCCTATTTACCCCCAACTGACCCCAGTGTGTAGTGCTCCCCTCCCTGTGTCCATGTGTTCTCATTGTTCAACACCCACCTATGAGTGAGAACATGCGGTGTTTGATCTTCTGCTCTTCTGTCAGTTTGCTGAGAATGATGGTTTCCAGGTTCATCCATGTCCTTACAAAGGACCCAAACTCATCGTTTTTGATGGCTGCATAATATTCCATGGTGTATATGTGCCATATTTTCCCTATCCAGTCTACCGTCGATGGGCATTTGGGTTGGTTCCCAGTCTTTGCTATTGTAAACAGTGCTGCAATGAACATTCGTGTACACGTGTCCTTATAGTAGAACGATTTGTAATCCTTTGGATATATACCCAGTAATGGGATTGCTGGGTCAAATGGAATTTCTATTTCTAGGTCCTTGAGGAATCACCACACTGTCTTCCACAATGGTTGAACTAGTTTACACTCCCACCAACAGTGTAAAAGTGTTCCTATTTCTCCACATCCTCTCCAGTATCTGTTGTCTCCAGATTTTTTAATGATCACCATTCTAACTGGCGTGAGATGGTATCTCAATGTAGTTTTGATTTGCATTTCTCTGATGACCAGTGATGATGAGCATTTTTTCATATGTTTGTTGGCCTCACGTATGTCTTCTTTTGTAAAATGTCTGTTCATATCCTTTGCCCACTTTTGAATGGGCTTGTTAGTTTTTTTCTTGTAAATCTGTTTTAGTTCTTTGTAAATTTTAGATATCAGCCCTTTGTCAGATGGGTAAACTACAAAAATTTTTTCCCAATCTGTTGGTTGCCGATTCACTCTAATGATTGTTTCTTTTGCTGTGCAGAAGCTGTGGAGTTTGATTAGGTCCCATTTGTCTATTTTGGCTTTTGTTGTCAATGCTTTTGGTGTTTTGGTCATGAAGTCCTTGCCTACACCTACGTCCTGAATGGTTTTGCCTAGATTTTCTTCTAGGGTTTTTATGGTGTTAGGTCTTATGTTTAAGTCTTTAATCCATCTGGAGTTAATTTTAGTGTAAGGTGTCAGGAAGGGGTCCAGTTTCTGCTTTCTGCACATGGCTAGCCAGCTTTCCCAACACCATTTATTGAACAGGGAATCCTTTCCCCATTGCTTGTTTTTGTCTGGTTTGTCAAGGATCAGGTGGTTGTAGATATGTTGTGTTGCCTTTCGAGACCTCTGCTCTGTTCCATTGGTCTAAATCTCTATTTTGGTACCAGTACCATGCTGTTTTGATTACTGTTGCCTTGTAGTATAGTTTGAAGTCTGGTAGTGTGATGCCCCCCACTTTGTTCTTTTTGCTTAGAACTGACTTGGCTATGCGGGCTCTCTTTTGGTTCCATATGAAGTTTAAGGTGGTTTTTTCCAGTTCTGCGAAGAAGGTCATTGGTAGCTTGATGGGGATAGCATTGAATCTGTAGATTGCTTTGGACAGTATGGCCGTTTTCACGATATTGATTCTTCCTAACCATGAACATGGGATGTTTCTCCATCTGTTTGTTTCCTCTCTTATTTCGTTGAGCAGTGGCTTGTAGTTCTCCTTAAAGAGGTCCTTTATGTTCCTTGCTAGTTGTATTCCTAGGTATTTTATTCTCTTTGTGGCAATTGTGAATGGAAATTTGTTCTTGATTTGGCTCTCTTTAAGTCTGTTACTGGTGTATAGGAATGCATGTGATTTTTGCACATTGATTTTGTATCCTGAGACTTTGCTGAACTTGCTTATCAGTTTCAGGAGGTTTGGGGCTGAGACGATGGGGTCTTCTAGATATACAATCATGTCGTCTGCAAATAGAGACAATTTGACTTCCTCCTTTCCTATTTGAATGTCCTTTATTTCTTTTTCTTGCCTCATTGCTCTGGCTAGAACTTCTAATACTATATTGAATAGCAGTGGTGAGAGCGGGCATCCTTGTCTGGTGCCACATTTCAAGGGGAATGCTTCCAGTTTTTGCCCATTCAGTATGATATTGGCTGTTGGTTTGTCATAAATAGCTTTTATTATTTTGAGATACGTTCCATCGATACCTAGCTTATTGAGTGTTTTTAGCATAAAGGGCTGTTGAATTTTGTCAAAGGCCTTCTCTGCATCTATTGAGATAATCATGTGGTTTTTGTCTTTGGTTCTGTTTATGTGGTGAATTACGTTTACAGACTTGCGTATGTTGAACCAGCCTTGCATCCCCGGGATGAAGTCTACTTGATCATGGTGGGTAAGCTTTTTGATGTGCTGTTGCAATCGGCTTGTCAGTATTTTATTGAAGATTTTTGCATCTATGTTCATCATGGATATTGGCCTGAAGTTTTCTTTTCTTGAGTCTCTCCCGGGTTTTCGAATCAGGATGATGTTGGTGTCGTAAAATGATTTGGGAAGAATTCCCTCTTTTTGTATTGTTTCGAATAGTTTCAGAAGAAATGGTACCAGCTCCTCTTTGTATGTCTGGTAGAATTCAGCTGTGAACCCATCTGGACCTGGGCTTTTTTTGGGTGGTAAGCTCTTAATTGCTGCCTCAACTTCAGACCTTGTTATGGGTCTGTTCAGGGTTTCGGCTTCTTCCTGGTTTAGGCTTGGCAGGAGGCAAGTGTCCAGGAATTTATCCATTTCTTCCAGGTTTATTAGTTTGTGTGCATAGAGTTGTTTGTAATAATCTCTGATGATGGTTTGAATTTCTGTGGAATCTGTGGTGATATCCCCTTTATCGTTTTTTATTGCATCAATTTGGTTATTCTCTCTTTTCTTTTTTATTAATCTGGCTAGTGGTCTGTCTATTTTGTTGATCTTTTCAAAAAACCAGCTCCTGGATTTATTGATTTTTTGAAGGGTTTTTTGTGTCTCTATCTCCTTCAGTTCTGCTCAGATCTTAGCTATTTCTTGTCTTCTGCTAGACTTTGAGTTTTTTTGATCTTGCTCCTCTAGCTCTTTCAGTTTTGATGAGAGGGTGTCAATTTTTGATCTCTCCTTGCTTCTCATGTGGGCACTTATTGCTATATATTTTCCTCTAGAGACTGCTTTAAATGTGTCCCAGAGATTCTGGTATGTCGTGTCTTCATTCTCGTTGGTTTCGAAGAACATCTTTATTTCTGTCTTCATTTCATTGTTTATCCAGTCAACATTCAAGAGCAAGTTGTTCAGTTTCCATGAAGCTGTGCGGTTCTGAGTTAGTTTTTGAATTCTAAGTTCTAACTTGATTGCACTGTGGTCTGAGAGACTGTCTGTTACAATTTCCGTTCTTTTGCATTTGCTGAGGAGTGATGTACTCCCAATTATGTGGTCAATTTTAGAGTAGGTGATGTGGTGCTGAGAAGAATGTATATTCTGTGGATTTGGGGTGGAGAGTTCTGTAAATGTCTATTAGGTTTGCTTGGTCCAGGTCTGAGTTCACGTCCTGGATATCCTTGTTAATTTTCTGTCTGGTTGATCTATCTAATGTTGACAATGGGGTGTTAAAGTCTCCCACTATTATTGTGTGGGAGTCTAAGTCTCTTTGTAAGTCATTAAGAACTTGCCTTATTTATCTGGGTGCTCCTGTATTGGGTGCGTATATATTTAGGATCGTTAGCTCTTCTTGTTGCATTGATCCTTTTACCATAATGTATTGTCCCTCTTTGTCTCTTATGATCTTTGTTGCTTTAAAGTCTAATTTATCAGAGATGAGAATTGCAACTCCTGCCTTTTTTTGCTCTCCATATGCTTGGTAAATCTTCCTCCATCCCTTTATTTTGAGCCTTTGTGTATTCCTCCATGTGAGATGGGTTTCCTGGATACAGCACACTCATGGGTTTTGTCTTTTTATCCAATTTGCCAGTCTGTGTCTTTTGATCGGGGCATTTAGTCCATTTACATTTAGCGTTAATATTGTTATGTGTGAATTTGATACTGCCATTTTGGTGCTAGCTGGCTGTTTTGCCCTTTAATTGAGCTGGTACTTGTTGTTCCTTTATATGTGAAGAGCCTCTTTCAGGAGCTCTTGTAGAGCTGGCCTGGTGGTGACAAAATCTCTGAGTACTTGCATGTTCCCAAAGGATTTTATTTTTCCTTCACTTATGAAGCTTAGTTTGGCTGGATAGGAGATTCTGGGTTGAAAGTTCTTTTCTTTAAGGATGTTGAATATTGGCCCCCATTCTCTTCTGGCTTGTACAGTTTCTGCTGAGAGATCTGCTGTGAGTCTGATGGGCTTCCCTTTATGGGTAACCCGACCTTTCTCTCTGGCTGCCCTTAGTATTTTCTCCTTCATTTCAACCCTGGTGAATCTGACGATTATGTGCCTTGGGGTTGCTCTTCTTGATGAATATCTTTGTGGTGTTCTCTGTATTTCCTGGACTTGAATGTTTGCCTGCCTTGCTAGGTTGGGGAAGTTTTCCTGGACAATATCCTGAAGAGTATTTTCCAGCTTGGATTCATTCTCTTCGTCGCATTCAGGTACGCCTATCAAACGTAGTTTAGGTCTTTTCACATAGTCCCACATTTCTTGGAGACTTTGTTCATTAATTTTTAACATTTTTTCTTCAGTCTTGCCTTCCTGTTTTATTTCATTGAGTTGATCTTCGACCTCTGATATCCTTTCTTCTGCTTGGTCAATTCAGCTGTTGATACTTGTGCATGCTTCACAAAGTTCTCGTGTTGCGTTTTTCAGTTCCATCAATTCACTTATATTCCTTTCTATTTTGTCCATTCTCGTTAGCATTTCGTCAAATCTTTTTTCACGGTTCTTAGTTTCTTTGCATTTGGTTAGAACATGTTCTTTAAGTTCACAGAAGTTTCTTACTACCCACCTTCTGAATTCTGATTCTGTTATTTCATCACACTTGTTCTCCATCCAACCTTGTTCCCTTGCTGGTGAGGAGTTGTGATCCCTTTTAGGAGGAGAGGTGTTCTGGTTTCGGGTGTTTTCATCCTTTTTGCACTGGTTTCTTCCCATCTTTAAGGATTTATCCACCTGTCGACTTTGTAGTTGCTGGCTTTCAGATTGGGTCTCAAATCTTTCAGATTGACGTTCTGTTTGTTGATGATGAGGTTATTTCTGTTTCTTGGTTTTCCTTCTGACAGTCTGGCCCCTCTGCTGTAGGTCTGCTGAAGTTCACTCCAGGCCCTGCTTGCCTGGGGTTGACCTGCAGCAGCTGCTGAACAGCAAGGGTTGTTACCAGTTTTCTTCTTCTGCTATCTTTGTCACAGAAGGATACCCGCCTAGTGTCAATCTGATCTCTCTTTTATGAGGTGTCTTTTTGGATATATAGGGGTCAGGGAGCTGCTTGAGGAGACAGTCTCTTCTTTATAGGAGCTCATATGGTGAGCTGTGAGCTCTGTTGTTGTTCATTCAGAGCTGCTCGGCAGGTACTTTTAGGTCTGCTGCAGCAGAACTCAAACTGCTTTTTGTTCCCAGGTGCTCTGTCCCAGGGATTTAGGGCTTTATTTATGAGTTTCCGTTATGCTGCTGCCTTCTTTTTTTTCCTTCTGACCTGCCCAGCCCAGCAAGGAGGCCGCCTAGTCACTGTCGGCCTATAGCAGCTTTGCTCAGCTGCTGTGGGCTCCACCCCGCTGCTGAGTGAACTTCCCTGCAGTCCTGATTATATGGGTGTAGTTAGAACTGCTTTGGCGATGGTGGCCCGCCTCTGTTGGGGTGGAGTCTCTGCTGTGGCAGGTTGCCTTGGCAATGGCGGGCTGCCTCAGCAATGGCGGGTTGCCTTGGCAACGGCGGGCTGCCTCGGTAAGGCGGATGCCCCTCCCCACAGAGCTGGACCGTCCTGGGTTCAGCTGCGCTTGCTGTGAAACTCTCAATCCAGAGTTTCTGATTGCTGTTCTTTTGTGGGGGTGAGACCAGTCGAGCCCGATCACCCGGCTCCCTGCCTCAGAGCCTTTTTTAAGTTGGTGTTCCAGTCGCCTGTTGAAGAGGCGCCGGGGTCTGTTTGTTTTCCCCTGCGGCCACTGACTGCGCTGGCTTAAACAGTGGCACTGAGGTTTGTGGCGCTTTTTGTTTTTTTTTTTTTTTTTGCCCTGGAATCTACTGTCCTGGTTCTCTGCTCAGTCCCCTTTTTGAACCGGCGGATGGGCGACTTCCCGTGGCTCCAGTCGCCAGCCAAAAGGGCCCCCGGACCGGTGTATTTTGTACGGAGAAGCGCCGCTCCGGGGCGCCGACAAAGCAGCTGCGCGGGGCAAAGCAGCGGCGCCACCTGCACAGCCGCGCTGGCCGAAACAGCCGCACTGGCGACCGTGGAGCACCTCCGCCCGGGAATTTCCTAGTCTGTGGGCAATAACGCGGCGTCCACTCACCCTCTGCGCTTTCACTGGGAGCTGCAATCCTAAGCTGTTCCTAAACGGCCATCTTGGATCGTCTATTTTTTATTTTTTTAAGAGAATTCATACTCACTTTTTGAGACATTTTAATAATAGCTATTCATGTTGGTCTTGGCAATCATTTGATTGTCTATTTTCATTCGAGTTGATATTTAATTGGTTCTTGGTATGATGGATGATTTTTTGTTGAAATCTAAATGGTTTAGCTATTGTCAGATACTCTAGACCCTATGTAAAGCTTCTGTTTTGCAGGCAGTCACCGTGTTTAGATTTATCACTCAGGTCCTAGTTTAGTTTTGCTGGTTTTGGCTCCAAATACAATTTAATTTTCAGAGACTTTACTGGGTTACTTTGCTTAACTGATGTCACTGAAGATTTTGTTCACCCTTTCTAGTACTTACTGTGGCAGTACACAGTGTTTCTCCATGTTTCTCCCCAGTGTTTCTTGTGAGAAAGGTGATCATCTGGCACAATGGGACAAAGAACTCTTCCCCTGGCCTCCAGTCAGTGGGGTCAATTCTTTTGCCAGCACCACTTTGCATATTATGTATTTTCAGCCATTTAGGGGTGGAAGGAGCCCCCTGGGACACCTACTTCTGCTGGAGGTGTTGGGGGGGGTGCAGTGGTCATAGGATGCTCAGCTGCTGTATTTTTTCTCTAGTCTTGGGCTCCCTAGTCAGTCCTCCTTAGTTTTTCCACTTTTCAAAATGCACCTATGCTTGCCTCATTTCTAGGGTTTATAATTTTACTTAGAGGAAGGAGCAAGGAAGAGAAGTCTGCATCATCTTATTTGAGCCCTCTTCCTTGATGCTTACACAACTATCATTCTTTCATTAATTTTTTGACTCAAGAAAACATTTATTAGTCTCCATGCACTGATATAGACCTTGGGGAATGGCAGGGAACAGCACTCAAAGAGAAAGTTCTGTTTGTAGTCAAAGATGACTGCCAAAATAAAAATAAAAGTAAAGCTCTGTGTGGAGTGGTTAAAAGGCAATATTAAATTATCAAATTGAAGGAAACCACATAAGGGGTACTCTTTCACATTTCCCATATCTCAAACCTGGATGTCACAATAAACCCTTCCTTGATGTTCAGTCCTATTGAATCACCTTTCAAATAGATTCTGCATCTGCCTTTCCCCTTTTCAGAGCCCTCCTCCTCCCCAGTCCTTTTTTTCTCTCATTGGAGTCACTTCAGTGGTTGCACCGTGGATCACTCTCCTCTTTAGTGTTCTCTATGGTCCCTCCTCCATGCTGCTGCCTGGGGACCTCTCTAAGATACAGACCTTGTCATAACTTCCACTTGCTGGAAGCTGATAAGAGCCCTACTGCTCTACAGTTATTAAAGTGGCTGTGGGGCAAGTCCACATTGCTCAGGTCACTGAATGTATGACCTCCATGGCTTGCCTTGTGACTTTTTCAGATCTTGTCTCATACCCCTACTCTCTTATTCATCATCATCTGGAATACAAATACTCACTAGCACTTGAAATCACTGTATCATGATAACTTTCCACATTGTGGTTTATATTTGCCTGTTTTTGTCTAAAATGCTTCCCCTCTCTTCAATTTGACCACAACAAAACTTATTTTCTGACACAGATGTGTGCAAATGTCATCTCCAGGAAGGTGTGATTTTCCCTGAAAGTTAAGCACTCTTCTCTGTGTTAACTTGACCATGCTTTCATAGTTGCCATTTCACTGCAAAATGTATTTTATACAGTTGTCTCTCTATTTGGTAAATGAGTTTCTCATTAGAAGGGGCTCTGTCTTATTCACTTCATCCTATTTCATACTTAGGAATATCCAGGCATATATAGTGATTGCTAAATAAATATTGAATGAACATAGACCATGGAAAGGCTTGCAGTAATATTATGAGTGGATGTGTGTGTGAGAGAGAGAGAGAAAAAAAAGAATGTATGTGTGTTGTTATGGGCACAGGTTTGATGAACCAGACTCAAATTAGCTGTAAGCTTGAAACTTGGTCTTTGCTTTCATCTTTCCCTGTTTTCTTCCCAGGATGGGGCTCAGTTCCTCTCATTTCCATGGTGGGATATGTTGATGGAGGAATCCAGCTACTCTGCCTGTCCTCAGGCTGGTTCCCCCAGCCCATAGTGAAGTGGAAAGGTCCACAAGGACAGCATTTATCCTCAGACTCCAGGGCAAATGCAGATGAGTACAGCCTGTTTGATGTGGAGACCTCTCTTATAATCCAGGAAAGCACTGGGAGCATATCGTGTTCCATCCACCTTGCTGAGCAGAGTCATGAGGTGGAATCCAAGGTATTGATAAGAGGTGAGTGAGAAGAAGGAGCAAGGGATGGGTGTGTGCCTAAGTAACCCAGGGAGAGCATAAGCCTGTGTCTGGGATCATTGTGTAGTACCAATCAGCTTTAGTTTTGTTTTGAGAGTCAAAGACTGATGAGGTATAAAAAACAAAACCAAACATTTGATAAGGCAGAAATAGAATTGTTTATAATTTCAAGGCAATGGAATTCTTTCCTTCACCACACAATACCCCAATGGTGCAACACTCACAACTCAACACATACACAGCTTAAAGAAACTAACTCAAGGACTAAGAAAATAATTGTTGGACTCCTTGATCCAAGATGGCCGTTTAGGAACAGCTCAGGATTGCAGCTCCCAGTGAAAGCGCAGAGGGTGAGTGGACGCCGCGTTTTTATTGCCCACAGACTAGGAAATTCCCGGGCAGAGGAGCTCCACGGTCGCCAGCGCGGCTGTTTCGGCCAGCGCGGCCCTGCCGGCCGGGGCCGCGGCTTTGCCCTGCGCGGCTGCTTTGTCGGCGCCCCGGAGCCGCGGTTCTCCATACAAAATACACCGGTCCGAGGGCCCTTTTGGCTGGCGATTGGAGCCACGGGAAGTCACCCATACTCTGGTTCAAAAAGGGGACTGAGCAGAGAACCAGGACAGTAGATTCCAGGGCAAAAAAAAAAAA
>NW_022437168.1:366330-371510 GCF_009761245.1 Sapajus apella | reverse complement strand
TGTAACCAAAAGAGAGCCCGCATAGCCAAGTCAATTCTAAGCAAAAAGAACAAAGTGGGGGGCATCACACTACCAGACTTCAAACTATACTACAAGGCTACAGTAATCAAAACAGCATGGTACTGGTACCAAAACAGAGATATAGACCAATGGAACAGAACAGAGGTCTCGGAGGCAACACAACATATCTACCACCATCTGATCTTTGACAAACCAGATAAAAACAAGCAATGGGGAAAGGATTCCCTGTTCAATAAATGGTGTTGGGAAAGCTGGCTAGCCATGTGCAGAAAGCAGAAACTGGACCCCTTCCTGACACCTTACACTAAAATTAACTCCAGATGGATTAAAGACTTAAACATAAGACCTAACACCATAAAAACCCTAGAAGAAAATCTAGGCAAAACCATTCAGGACATAGGTGTAGGCAAGGACTTCATGACCAAAACGCCAAATGCATTGACAACAAAAGCCAAAATAGATAAATGGGACCTAATCAAACTCCACAGCTTCTGCACAGCAAAAGAAACAATCATTACAGTGAATCGGCAACCAACAGATTGAGAAAAAATTTTTGCAGTTTACCCATCTGACAAAGGGCTGATATCCGTAATTTACAAAGAACTAAAGCAGATTTACAAGAAAAAATCTAACAAGCCCATTCAAAAGTGGGCAAAGGATATGAACAGACACTTCTCAAAAGAAGACATACGTGAGGCCAACAAACATATGAAAAAATGCTCATCATCACTGGTCATCAGAGAAATGCAAATCAAAACTACACTGAGATACCATCTCATGCCGGTTAGAATGGCGATCATTAAAAAATCTGGAGACAACAGATGCTGGAGAGGATGTGGAGAAATAGGAACACTTTTGCACTGTTGGTGGGAGTGTAAATTAGTTCAACCATTGTGGAAGACAGTGTGGCGATTCCTCAAGGACCTAGAAATAGAAATTCCATTTGACCTAGCAATCCCATTACTGGGTATATATCCAAAGGATCACAAATCGTTCTACTATAAGGACACGTGTACACGAATGTTCATTGCAGCACTGTTTACAATAGCAAAGACCTGGAACCAACCAAAGTGCCCATCGACGATAGACTGGATAGGGAAAATGTGGCACATATACACCATGGAATATTATGCAGCCATCAAAAACGATGAGTTTGGGTCCTTTGTAGGGACATGGATGAACCTGGAAACCATCATTCTCAGCAAACTGACAGAAGAGCAGAAGATCAAACACCGCATGTTCTCACTCATAGGCGGGTGTTGAACAATGAGAACACATGGACACAGGGAGGGGAGCACTACACACTGGGGTCAGTTGGGGGGAAATAGGGGAGGGAGGGTGGGGGGTGGGAACCTGGGGAGAGATAGCAAGGGGAGAAATGCCAGATGTAGGTGATGGGGAGGAAGGCAGCAAATCACACTGCCACGTGTGTTCCTATGCAACAATTTTGCATGTTCTTCACATGTACCCCAAAACCTAAAATGCAATAAAATAAATAAGTGGGAAAAAAAAAACTTTATAATAACAACTGTATTTTAGCTCCAGAAATAACACTCTCCTACTCAGAAAATACTAGCAGCAGCAGAACTTCAACTGAAAGCTTGGGGAAAAGCTTCCGTGTCATGAAAGATCTACAGATTTTTTTGAGCTATATTAAATTTACTTAAATATGAAAAAAAAAAAAGAAAATAATTGTTGTTTATTCATTTTTAGAAAATGTAACTACTCCTTTATGGAGCAGAATACAATAAAAATGTAGAAAATATCAGAAAGGATTTATAAATAGTAGAAAAATTTACACAAACTAAAGTGTGTCCGGAATCACACTCAACGTAAAAGGATTCAACTTGCCAGTTAAGAGACAAAGAATCTCAGATTTGATTTTAAAATCTCATTGCTTGAACCCATGGGGCAGAGGTTGCAGTGAACCAAGATCATGCCACCATGCTCCATGACAGAGCTTGGGTGACTGTCTCAAAAACATAAACATAAAAATAAATAAATAAATGATAAAAATTTCAATTGTTTCAATGTATAAGAGGAAAAATGTAGCACATATGAGCTATTCATTGAAAATAAAAAACATTAGAGAAATATTATTCAAGGGGAATTGTAACACATATTAGTGTCAAGAAAAGATAATGTTTTCAGAAAAAGGGGATTAGGGATAGAGTTATTTCAAAAACATAAGTTCACTCAATATAAGAATATGACAATTTAAAATATATATGTTCCTTATACATGTAAAACATAAAAAGAAAATATAAATGGAAATATAAGGAAGAAATGTCATACTTCAAATTCTAAAATTGATTAAACAAGTAGGCAAAATGAGTAAGAATATATAATATTTGAACTAAAAATTAATAAGCTGTAATAACATATTTCTGGAGATGGCATTCCAGAATTATAGAATACACATTAATTATTAGCATACTTGGAACTTTTATAAAATTTTAGCAGATATAAACACAGAAAATGATTTTCAGAAAATTTTCAAACATTGATATCATGCACACATTCTCTAATCACAATTTAATAAAGTTAAATTACCATAGCAAAAAATAGTTTAAATTCTTTTGTTTTTGAAAATTTTTAAACATTAAAATAACTGAGAAATTGAAGAAAGCATAATAATAGGTAGCACATTCTTAGAACTGAATGTTAATAAAATTATGATCTATGTGTAAAATGGAATGAATATAGTTTTGTAAGTCAAAATTATATCCAGCCAGGTATGGTGGCTCACACCTGTAATCCCACACTTTGGGAGGCTGGGGTGGGTAGATCACAACATCAGGAGTTCAAGACCAGCCTGGCCAAAATTGTGAAACCCCATCTCTCCTAAAAATATATAAATTAGCTGGGTGTGGTGGTGGGCGCCTTAGTGAGCCGAGATTATTCCACTGCACTCCAGCCTGGATGACAGAGCAAGACTTCATCTGAAATCCTTAAGTGTTCTTATTAGCATGAAATAGCTGAATATTTATATTAGGCATCAATATATATTTCAAAATACAGCAAAAGAAAATAGAAGAAATCTTAAAGATACAGAAATATAAAGACAAATAGTGCAGATTAACACATCCAAAGTTAGATGATTTGAAGTGTTATTAAAATAGATAAATCTGCAGTTAAGAATAAAAGAGAACAGCAAAATTAAACAATGCAGGAAATAACAAGAAGGCACACCTAAAGATTTAGTAGTGATTTAAAAGATAAACTAAACCCCTGACTTCATTTGAGGTCAGGAGTTCGAGACCAGCCAGGCCAACACGGCAAAACCTGATCTCTACTAAAAATGCAACATTTAGCTGGGCATGGTGGTCCGTGTCTGTAATCCCAGCTACTTGGGTGGCTGAGGCATGAGAATCACTTGAATCTGGGGGGTAGAGATTGCAGTGAGCTGAGATTGCCCCATTGCACTCCAGTCTGGAGGACAGAGTGAGACTCTGCCTCAAAAAGTTTTAAAAAAGAAGAAAAATGTAAAACACAAAATCCTAAGGAAAGATAGACTATCTTACTAATTTTTAACCATGAGAGAATGGCATTTAAAATGCTGATAGGAATCAGCATTTAAAAGTCTTCCCGCAAGGAAGACACAAGGCCAAAATTGTTTTATATACAAAGTCTACCAAATATTCAAGAAAAGAGAAAATTCATCCTTCAGAAAGTCATCCAGAGAGCAGAAAAATAGGAAATATTAAACTCATTTTATTGGGTCAACATAATTTTGGTACCATAACAGATTGAGCAATTTGAAAAAGGAAAAATTTTTACCAACATTACGCATAATTGAAAATGTAAAAATCTTATAAAAATTTTGTAAGTAGAAAAGTGTACAAAAACATAAATCATGACAAAATTTATCCTGGAAAAAAATGTTAGGTCAACATGGGAATATATATTAATGTAATTTTTACCATAATTAGTTAAAGGAGATAAACTATAATTTTCTTAGTTGATGTAAATAAAACATAACTTTCAACATCTATTCATGACATCAACACTTGTGAATCTAGAAATAGGAGAAAACTTTTTATCAATCCAAAAATAGGAGAGACTCTGCTTAATCTGATGGAAAATGTATCTAAAGATAATTGCAACAAACATCATACATAATAATACACAGCTTAATTTTTAAAATACCTACAGAAAACATCAACCATAATGTATCATTTAAAATCATAACATAGAGGATCGATCCAAGATGGCCATTTAGGGACAGCTCAGGATTGCAGCTCCCAGTGAAAGCACAGAGGGTGAGTGGACGCCGCATTTTTATTGCCCACAGACTAGGAGATTCCCAGGCAGAGGAAACCCATGGGTCGCCAGTGCAGCTGTTTCGAACAGCACAGCTGTGTTGGCTGGCGCAGCGGCTGTGCCCCGCACGGCTGCTTTGTCAGCACTCCAGCACAGTGGTTCTAAGTACAAAATACACTGGTCTGGGTGCCCTTTTGGCTGGCGATTGGAGCCATGGGAAGTCGCTCATTCATCTGTTTAAAAATGGAACTGAACAGGGAACCAGGACAGTAGATTTCAGGGCAAAAAAAAAAGCACCACGAATCTCAGTGCCACTGTTTAAGCCAGTGCAGTTGAGTCGCCGCACAGGAAAACACACAGATCCCGGCGCCTCTTCAACAGGCGACTGTAACACCAACTGAAAAAATAAAATAAAAAGGCTCTGAGACAGGGAGCCAAGAGATCAGGCTCGGCTGGTCCCACCCCCACAAAAGAACAGCAATCAGAAATTCTCTGGATTGAGAGTTTCACAGCAAGTGCAGCTGAACCCTGGATGGGCCAGCTCTGTGGGGGAGGGGCGCCCGCCATTACCAAGGCACTTCAACACTACAGAGGTAGTCAGCCAATGCTGAGGCAGCCTGCTGTTGCCAAGGCAACCCACCATTGCTGAGGCAACTCATCATTACAGAGAGAGTCTGCCAATACAGAGGTGGGCCACCATTGCCAAGGCAGTTCTAACTATACTCATATAAACAGGACTGCAGGGAAGCTCACTCGGCAGCTGGGTGGAGCCCACAGCAGCTCAGCAAAGCCTCTACAGGCAGACAGTGACTAGGCTGCCTCCTTGCTGGGCAGGGCAGCTCTGAAGATAAAAAAAAAAAAAAAAAAAAAAAAAAGGCAGCAGCACAATGGAAACT
>NW_022437168.1:250685-366230 GCF_009761245.1 Sapajus apella | reverse complement strand
AATGGAAACTCATAAATAAAGCCCTAACTCCCTGGGACAGAGCACCTAGGAACAAAAACTGGTTTATGAGTTCTGCTGCAGCAGACATAAACATACCTGCCCAGCAGCTCTGAATGAACAATGGAGGTCACAGCTCAGCATTTGAGCTCCTTTAAAGAACAGGCTGTCTCCTCAAGCAGCTTTCTGACCCCTGTATATCTGAAGAGCCAACTCATGAAGGAGAGATCAGACTGAGATTTGGCAGGTATGCTTCTGGGACAAAGATAGCAGAAGAAGAAAACTGGCAGCAAACCTTACTGTTCTGCAGCCGCTGCAGGTGATCCCCAGGCAAGCAGGGCCTGGAGTGGACCTCAGCAGACCTACAGCAGAGGGGCCAGACTGTTAGAAGGAAAATTAAGAAGCAGACATAACTTCATCATCAACAAACAGAACGTCCACTCAGAGGCCCATTCTGAAAGTCAGCAGCTACAAAGACGACAGGTAAATTCGCAAAGATGGAAAGAAACCAGAGCAAAAAGGATGACAACACCCAAAACCAGAACACCTCTCCTCCTACAAGGAATCACAATTCCTCACCAGCAAGGGAACAAGGTTGGTTGGAGAACGAGTGTGATGAAATGACAGAATCAGACTTTAGAAGGTGGGTAGTAAGAAACTTCTGTGAACTAAAAGAACATGTTCTAACCCAATGCAAAGAAACTAAGAACCTTGAAAAAAGATTTGATGAAATGCTAACGAGAATGGACAAAACAGAAAGGAATATAAGTGAATTGATGGAGCTGAAAAACACAACACGAGAACTTCGCGAAGCATGCACAAGTTTTAACAGCCGAATTGACCAAGCAGAAGAAAGGATATCAGAGGTCAAAGATCAACTCAATGAAATAAGATGAGAAGACAAAAATAGAGAAAAAAGGTTAAAAATTAATGAACAAAGTCTCCAAGAAATGTGGGACTATGTGAAAAGACCTAATCTACGTTTGATAGGTGTACCTGAATGGGACAAAGAGAATGAATCAAGCTGGAAAATACTCTTCAAGATATTATCCAGGAAAACTTCCCCAACATAGCAAGGCAGGCAAACATTCAAGTCCAGGAAATTCAGAGAACACCACAAAGATATTCCTCAAGAAGAGCAACCCCAAGGCACATAATTGTCAAATTCACCAGGGTTGAAATGAAGGAGAAAATACTAAGGGCAGCCAGAGAGAAAGGTCAGGTTACCCACAAAGGGAAGCCCATCAGACTCACAGCAGATCTCTCAGCAGAAACCCTACAAGCCAGAAGAGAATGGGGGCCAATATTCAACATCCTTAAAGAAAAGAACTTTCAACCCAGAATCTCCTATCCAGCCAAACTAAGCTTCATAAGTGAAGGAAAAATAAAATCCTTTGTGAACAAGCAAGTACTCAGAGATTTCGTCACCACCAGGCCTGCTTTACAAGAGCTCCTGAAAGAGGCTGTACACATATAAAGGAACAACCAGTACCAGCCACTCCAAAAACATGTCAAATGGTAGAGAGAATCAACACAATGAAGAATCTGCATCAACTAATGGGCAAAACAGCCAGCTAGCACCAATATGGCAGTATCAAATTCACACATAACAATATTAACCCTAAATGTAAATGGACTAAATGCCCCAATCAAAAGACACAGACTGGCAAATTGGATAAAAAGACAAAACCCATCAGTGTGCTGTATCCAGGAAACCCATCTCACATGCAAGGATACACAAAGGCTCAAAATAAAAGGATGGAGGAAGATTTACCAAGCAAATGGAGAGCAAAAAGAAAAGCAGGAGTTGCAATTCTCCTCTCTGATAAATTAGACTTGAAAGCAACAAAGAACAAAAGAGACAAAGAAGGACATTACATAATGGTAAAAGGATCAAGGCAACAAGAAGAGCTAACGATCCTAAATATATACGCACCCAATACAGGATCACCCAGACACATAAGGCAAGTTCTTAATGACTTACAAAGAGACTTAGACTCCCACACAATTATACTGGGAGGCTTTAACACCCCATTGTCAATATTAGACAGATCAACCAGACAGAAAATTAACAATGATATCCAGGACTTGAACTCAGACCCGGACCAGGCAAACCTAATGGACATTTACAGAACCCTCCACCCTAAATCCACAGAATATATGTTCTTCTTAGCACCACATCACACCTACTCTAAAATTGACCACATAATTGGGAGTAAATCACTTCTTAGCAAATGCAAAAGAACGGAAATCATAACAAACAGTCTCTAACCCCACAGTGCAATCAAGTTTGAACTCAGAATTCAAAAGCTAACCCAGAACCGCACAGCTTCATGGAAACTGAACGACCTGATGTTGAATGTTCACTGGATAAACAATGAAATGAAGGCAGAAATAAAGATGTTCTTCGAAACCAACGAGAATGAAGACACGACATACCAGAATCTCTGGGACACATTTAAAGCAATCTCAATAAGAAAATATATAGCATTAAGTGCCCACATGAGAAGCAAAGAGATATCAAAAATTGACACCCTATCATCAAAATTGAAAGAGCTAGAGGAGTACGATAGAAAAAACTCAAAACCTGGCAGAAGACAAGAAATAGCTAAGATCAGAGCAGAACTGAAGGAGATAGAGACACAAAAAACCTTTCAAAAAATCAATAATTCCTGGAGCTGGTTTTTTTTAAATGAGCAACAAAATAGACAGACCACTAGTAAACCTGGAAGAAATGGATAAATTTCTAGACACTTGCCTCCTCCCAAGCCTAAACCAGGAAGAAGCCGAAACCCTGAATAGACCCATAACAAGGTCTGAAGTTGACGCAGCAATTAAGAGCTTACCACCCCAAAAAAGCCCAGGTCCAGATGGGTTCACAGCCGAATTCTACCAGACATACAAAGAGGAGCTGGTGCCATTCCTTCTGAAACTACTCTAAACAATTCAAAAAGAGGGAATCCTTCCCAAATCATTTTATGAGATCAATATCACCCTGATAACAAAACTCAGCAGAGACTCAACAAGAAAAGAAAACTTCAGGCCAATATCCATGATGAACATAGATACAAAAATCTTCAATAAAATACTGGCAAGCTGATTGCAACAGCACATCAAAAAGCTTATCCACCACGATTAAGTAGGCTTCATCCTGGGGATGCAAGGCTGGTTCAACATAAACAAGTCTATAAACATAATTCACCACATAAAGAGAACCAAAGACAAAAACCGCATGATTATCTCAATTGATGCAGAGAAGGCCTTTGACAAAATTCAGCAGCCTTTATGCTAAAAACCCTCAATTAGCTAGGTATTGACGGAACATATCTCAAAATAATAAAAGCTATTTACCACAAACCAACAGCCAATATCATACTGAATGAGCAAAAACTGGAAGCATTCCACTTGAAATCTGGCAATAGACAAGGATGCCCTCTCTCACCACTCCTATTCAACATAGCACTGAAAGTTCTAGCCACAGCAATCAGGCAAGAAAAAGAAATAAAGGATATTCAAACAGGAAAGGAGGAAGTCAAATTGTCTCTATTTGCAGACGACATGATTGTATATCTAGAAGACCCCATCGTCTCAGCCCAAAAGCTCCTGAAACTGATAAGCAAGTTCCGCAAAGTCTCAGGATACAAAATCAATGTGCAAAAATCACATGCATTCCTACACACCAATAACAGACTTAAAGAGAGCCAAATCAAGAATGAACTGCCATTCACAATTGCCACAAAGAGAATAAAATACCTAGGAATACAACTAACAAAGAACGTAAAGGACCTCTTCAAGGAGAACTACAAGCCACTGCTCAATGAAATCAGAGAGGACACAAACAGATGGAGAAACATTCCATGTTCATGGTTAGGAAGAATCAATATTGTGAAAATGGCCATACTGCCCAAAGTAATTTACAGTTTCAACGCTATCTCCATCAATCTACCAATGACCTTCACAGAACTGGAAAAAAACACCTTAAACTTCATCTGGAACTAAAAGAGAGCCCGCATAGCCAAGTCAATTCTAAGCAAAAAGAACAAAGCGGGAGGCATCACACTACCGGACTTCAAATTATGATACAAGGCTACAGTAATCAAAACAGCATGGTTCTGGTACCAAAACAGAGATATAGACCAATGGAACAGAACAGAGGTCTCGCAGGCAACACAACATATCTACAACCATCTGATCTTTGACAAACCAGACAAAAACAAGCAATGGGGAAAGGATTCCCTGTTTAATAAATGGTGTTGGGAAAACTGGCTAGCCATGTGCAGAAAGCAGAAACTGGACCCCTTCCTGACACCTTACACTAAAATTAACTCCAGATGGATTAAAGACTTAAACATAAGACCTAACACCATAAAAACCCTGGAAGAAAATCTAGATAACCCATTCAGGACATAGGTGTAGGCAAGAACTTTAGGACCA
This sequence comes from Sapajus apella, assembly GCF_009761245.1. Lineage (NCBI taxonomy): Eukaryota > Metazoa > Chordata > Mammalia > Primates > Cebidae > Sapajus > Sapajus apella. The sequence continues at coordinate 361,799 of NW_022437168.1, read as the reverse complement.
AAACACCAAAAGCATTGACAACAAAAGCCAAAACAGACAAATGGGACCTAATCAAACTCCACAGCTTCTGCACAGCAAAAGAAACAGTCATTAGAGTGAAATGGCAACCAACAGAATGGGAAAAAATTTTTGCAGTTTACCTATCTGGATATCTGGCTGATATCCAGAATTTACAAAGAACTAAAACAGATTTACAAGAAAAAAACAAACAAACCCATTCAAAAGTAGGCAAAGGATATGAACAGATACTTCACAAAAGAAGACATACATGAGGCCAACAAACATATGAAAAAATGCTCATCATCACTGGTCATTAGAGAAATGCAAATCAAAACTACATTGACATACCATCTCACGCCAGTTAGAATGGCGATCATTAAAGAATCTGGAGACAACAGATGCTGGAGAGGATGTGAAGAAATAGGAACACTTTTACACTTTTTGGTGGGAGTGTAAATTAGTTCAACCATTGTGGAAGACAGTGTGCGATTCCTCAAGGACCTAGAAATAGAAATTCTATTTGACACAGCAATCCCATTACTGGGAATATATCCAAAGGATTATAAATCATTCTACTATAAGGACACGTGCACACGAATGTTCATTGTAGCACTCTTTACAATAGCAAAGACCTGGAACCAACCCAAATGCCCATCGATGATAGACTGGACAGGGAAAATGTGGCACATATACACCATGGAATATTATGCAGCCATAAAAAACGATGAGTTCACGTCCTTTGTAGGGACACAGATGAACCTGGAAAGAATCATTCTCAGCAAACTGACAGAAGAGCAGAAGATCAAACACCGCATGTTCCCACTCATAGGCGGGTGTTGGACAACTAGAACACATGGACACAGGGAGGGGAGCACTACACACTGTGGTCTGTTGGGGGGAAATAGGGGAGGGACGGTGAGGGGTGGGGAGTTGGGGAGAGATAGCAAGGGGAGAAATGCCAGATGTAGGTGATGGGGAGGAAGGCAGCAAATCACACTGCCACCTGTGTACCTATGCAACAATCTTGCAAGTTCTTCACATGTACCCCAAAACCTAAAATGCAATAAAATAATTTTTTAAAAAATCGTAACATAAGGAGATTGCATTAAGCACTTCTGTTCCACATTATATTATAGTACTATTAGCATCCATTTCAATAAGGGAAGAAACGTAAAAGTTCTAACTTTTAGAAAGAAATAATAAAGTGGCTGGTGTTCACAGTTTATATGCTGATATAAATGGAAACTTTAGAAAAATTGACAGACAAATTCTTTCAACTCATAAAAGAACCCATCAGGTTCATGAAAAATGAGACTAATAAGCAAAATCAATTGTACTAGTAAACACCAGCAAAGGAATAAAAAGACATGCAATATACAATAACAATAAAAAATGTTAACTCAAAATAAGTCTAATGAAATGTTTACAAAATCTTATTGAAGAATATTAAAAAACTGTATTAAAAGACACTAAAGAAAACTAAAATAAGAGAACAAATATAACACCTTTCAGATAAGAAGATGCATATTTTTAAAGATATCAGTTCTCCTAGAATAGCTGTACAGATTCAATACAATTCCACAGAAAATCGCAGCACATCTTTTTGTTGTTTTTTGAGGTGAGCCATCAGTCTGTCGCCGATGCTGGAGTAGTGTTGCAATCATGACTCACTGCAACCCCAACTTTCCATGCATAAGCAATCCACCCACTCAACCAAAGTAGCTGGGACCACAAGGTATGCGCCACCATGCCTGACTAATTTTTTTAATTTTAAATTTTTTAGAGATGGAGTCTCACTTTGTTGCCCAGACTGGTCTTGAATTCCTGTCCTCAAAAATTCCTACCACTTCAGCCTCCCAAACTGCTGGGATTACAGGCATGAGACACTGCACTTGGCCCAGAGCTTTCTTAAAGCCTAATAAGCCAATTCCAAAATTTATGTGGCAAAACAGATAGCCAACAATTGCTAAGACACAGTGGAATAAAAGCAAGCTAAGAAGCTTAGTCGTATCCCAGAGATATATCCCAAAGCTTTGAAGATTAAGCCAATTAAAATTATTGGCACAGAGATAACCCTATGGATCAATGGAATAAAATAAAAAGCCCAGAAACAAATCCAAGCTTGAACAGAAACATGAGGTAAAGGTGACATTGCATGTGTGGCAGTGTGTAAACCAATGTCTACTCAATAAACGTTGCCGGCACAGTCGTTACCTGCTTAGAAGACGACATTGAACTTCTGCTTCATCGCACTCACGCGCGCGCGCGCACACACACACACACACACACGTGAATATATATATGAAATCAAGATGGATCAAGACTTACACAGAAATGTAAATATTTAAACCTGTAGAAGGAATTAGAGAAAAATGTTTTCATCTTGGGGTATGAGGGGATTCCTTAAGTGAGCGTAAAGTTGCATTACCTGCTTAGCCCTCACTAAGGGGCCTGTGGGACTGTTTTTCAGAGACTTTTTTCCAGCCCTCACCTTGGCGCCTGGCTTCTATTTTACTTGGATTAGTCTGTGGTGACCTATGTGCTGTTATCATGGGGATGACAATTGTTTTCTTCAAATCCAAAGGTAAGTGAGAGAGAGAAGCATGGTTCTTCATGGTTCCAGTAGTGCTGACATCAGGCTGCCCTCACACACCTCCAGGTGCTGTTCTTCCAGCCCTAGGTTCCTGGGTCCACCACCTGAGGCACAGGGAACCCAGTCTTTGGCTTCCTCTGTGCTGACCTGAAATGGCTGCTTCAGAAAATGCCAGCCTCTTCCAGTCCCTTTCTACCCTACATGGAGCACAGAATAAGCAGATAATTGATTTTCAGTACTTAAAGAATTCATATAAATTTCTACAAACAGGCTGAGTGGGGTGGCTTGTGTCTGTAATCCCAGCACTTTGGTAGGCCAAGGTGGGAGGATTGCTTGACCCCAGGAGTTTAAGACCATTCTGGGCAACATGGCAAGAATTCCTCTCTACAAAAAAAATTTTTTTAGTAAAATAAAATAATTAGCCAGGTGTGGTGGTGCTTGACTGTGGTCCCAGCCACTCAGGAGGTTGAGATGGGAGGATAGCTTGACCACAGGAGGTCAAGGCTTTAGTGAGCCATATTCGTACCACTGCACTCCAGCCTGGGCAACAGAGTGAGACCTTGTCTCAAAAAATAAATAGGTAAATTTCTACTAATGACAAGAGTCATATAAGAAAATTTCAGGGTAGTTGCAAAAACTTCATAAAAGAGGAAATAAAACTGACTGACTTGGATAAAATGTTAATCTCAATAAAAGTCTTCACCCCAGAACAAATTTTCTTGTAGGGAGTGACCACTCCCCTTGAGGATGACACCACCCTGGCCTCCTTACCCAGCCACCTTCTCCCATCTCCATGCTCACCTCCACAGCTGGGATTCTGAACCTTCCTGATCTCTTGCTCCACTCCAGACAGCTACATTCCATGCAGGAGCTGGGGAGACAAGCACATATAAATGATCTAGGAAAGGCCCTGCCCTTCACAACTGCAGCTCATCCCACCTGTGCAAGGAGCCAGGGTTGTGTTTGTACCTTGCACACTCCTATGCCCACCACTGAATATACTGTTTCTGTTTCAGGGAAAATCCAGACGGAACTGGGTAAGTGTGTGTCGTGTCCTGAGCCTCTCACACATGGTTCTCCTGGGTCCCTCCTTGATCCACAGTTTGACCCTGGCTCCAAGCTGGACAGGAAGCACTGGCGGGTGGAGGAGAGCAGCTGACTCACTCTCTCCATCCATTGCTAATGAGTTGCCCCTCTGATATCTGGAGGACTTAGAATAAACCTCAGGGCCTGGACATCCCCACAGATTGTCTGTGCCTGTTGCCCATTTGTTCACTCTGTATGTGGTGGGGGTGGGGTAGGGGGTTGAAGGGAGGTGTTGATCATGAGCTCTGAGGGTGTGTGGACCACAGTGAGGAACCTGAGAAAAATCTGTGGGTGATCCTCAACCTCCCCTGGACTGATGCTTTGAAACTTTATCCAGTCCTGTAGCAACCATTAAATAATTTGCTTTTTATTTCGTGGAAACTCCAGGATAAACTGAGTGAGACTGTTGTCACATGCAGGACTTTCCTCCCACACCCTCCCTGGGACCCTGCTCTGTGATGTCAGCCTCTTCTGTGTTTTTCTTTTCTTTTTTTTTGGTTTCAGACCGGAGCAAGATACACAAACAAGCAGGTGAGAGACTCTTCTCCCTCAATTGATCTTTCTCTTCCAAGTCCCTCTATGAATTTTTATACCCTGAGGCCCATGGGTCCCTGCAGAACCAAGTTTGTGATGGGGACCCTGAAATTGTCTAGATTCTGGGGGAGGTGTATTTTGCATAGGGGCCCCATAGCCTTCTTCAGATCTCTGAAGGGCCCATGACACTCAAAAAGGGTCCTAATCCTTGGCCTCTCCCCTCTCCCTGCATCCTGTTCCCCACAGGAGCACTGAATGGCCTGCTCTGTCTGCTTGTTTTCAGAATTGAGAGAGGCCCGGAAACATGCAGGTACCAATGCCTGAGCGGGTGACAGTGGGCATGGAGTATGAAGATCACCAGTGACAGATATGGAGCCCACACAGCCTGCAGACAGCAAATCTGTGATGCCCCAATGCACCCCAGGGTGCAGTTCCCTCTAGATACACTTCTTGGCCCAGGACTTGAAGGGAAAGGCTTAGGGACCGGGTCAGCCAATGGGGTCACAGGCAAGACTCCGGGGATTTGAGGGCACTGGTGGCTGACCACTAGGGGTCTGTGCTAAGGGGAAGGAAGTGAAGTCAGCAGGAACTGGTGGGTGGAAGGAAGCTGAATCCTGGAGTCACTCAAGGTCTCACAAAGTCAAACAGTTGGCTTACATGGGAGGGCTGAGTGATATAGAGGAGTTGAACATCTCATGGTTGAGCATCTTCAAGCATCAGTTAAGCACAGGGGCTGCCCTGGAGAAGAGACATGGCTGGTGGGATGGTGGGTCTGGCCAGACCCTATCCGGAGCCAGTCTGCAGTGGGAAGGTAGACCTCTTGTTTCAGCTGAGATTTCCTCTTCAGTAACTTATGCTTCCTCTCTCCCCCACCGCACCCTAGTGGAGGTGACTCTGGACCCAGAGACAGCTCACCCACAGCTCTGCGCTTCCGATCTGAAAACTGTAACCCATAGAAGAACTGCCCAGGAGGTGCCTTACTCTGAGAAGAGATTTGCAAGGAAGAGTGTGGTGGCTTCTCAGGGTTTCCAGGCAGGGAAACATTACTGGGAGGTGGACGTGGGATACAATAAATGGTGGTACATGGGAGTGTGCAGGGATGATGTGGACAGGAAGGAGACGTATGCAACTTTGTCTCCCAACAATGGGTACTGGGTCTTCGGACTGACGAGAAAATATTTGTATTCCACATTCAATCCCCATGTTATCACCCTCAACCCCAGAACCCCTCCTACACGAGTAGGGGTCTTCCTGGACTGTGAGGGTGGGACCATCTACTTCTTCAATGTAAATGACCAGTCTCTCATTTTTCGCTTGACATGTCAGTTTGAAGGCTTGTTGAGACCCTATATCCAGCATGAGATCTATGTAGAGAAAAATGGGACTCCCATATTCCTGTGTCCAGTGTCCTGGGGATCAGAGAGAGAAGACTCTGCTTAAAGGGCTCCACACCACAGACCCATACACAGCCAAAGGAGAGTACTCCTGGCATGTGGCCCCACCTTCCTCTCCAGAGCACGCACAACACAGGGAGTCACGCCTCTCACTCTCCTTTAGGGAGCTGAGGTTCTTCTGTCCCGAGCCTTCTGGCAGCAGCAGTGACAGCTTCCAGATGAGGGGAAATTGGCCTGTCCCTTTGGGAGCCAGAAGTCATGGCTGCCCTGAAGTGGGGATGGAATAGACTCACATTAGATTTAGTTTGTGAAAACTCCATCCAACTGTGATCTTGAACAAGTCACAACCTCTCAGGTTCCTCACTTGTTAGTCAGGGATAGTGATTCCCACCTCACAGGTAAAGATTAAAGAGATAATAAATGTGAATCATGTTTGCAGGTTTGATGGCACAATGTTTACTAATGATTTTTTAATATATTATACATTTTCCCATCATAAACTCTGTTTGCTTATTCCACATTAATTTACTTTTCTCTATATCAAATCTCCCATGGAATAGTTATTGAACACCTGCTATGTGAGGCTCAAAGGATAAAGAGGAGGGAGTATTTTTAACTGCTTCTATAAACCCAGCATTACCTGATACAAAAACCAGGCAAAGAAAACAGAAGAAGTGGAAGGGAAACTACAGGTCCATATCCCTCATTAACATAGACACAAAAATTCTAAACACAATTTTAGCAAATCAAACTAAACAATATATTAAGATGACATATAACTACTCAGTGTGATTTGTTCCACAAATGCAGGGTTGGCTTAATATTTAAATATTAACCAGTATAATTCAGCACATTAATAAAGTGAAAAAGAAAACCATATAATCATTTCCTTAGATACAGAACAAAAGTTTTATAAAGCCACCATCATTACTGATAAAACCTGTCAATAAAGAAGATACACAGATGAAAAATAAGCCCATGAAGAGATACTCAATGTCATTTAACATTAAGGAAAAAACCACAACAAGATACAATTACCATCTGTTAGAGAGACCAAAATGACAAAGACTGACCATAGCAAGTGTTGGTGAGGATGTGGAGGGAGGGAAATTCACACACTACTCATGGAAATGTCAAATAATTTAGTCACTTTGGAAAACAGTTCTGTAGTTCCTTTAAAGGTTAAACAGTCACTAACCATATGATCCAGCATTGCATTCCAATTATTTTTCCAAGAGAAAACAATATATGTGAATGTTCATAGCAGCTTTATGTGTAATAGCCAAAATTTGAAAACAACACAAAGCTCACTGAGGAATAAATTGTGATATATCCATGCAAATAAAGTGCTACTCAGAAACAAAAAAGAATAAACTATTGTTATGCACACAAAATTATTTAGTGTTCAATATTTTAAAATTTAATTTTGTGATAAAGAAAAACATTGGAAATATCTGGCAAGATGGCTGAGTAAGAACTGCTCCAGTTTGCAGGTCCCAGTGAGACCAACGAAGAAAGCAGGTGATTTTCAACTGAGGTACGCTGTTCATTTCATTGGGGCTGGTTAGGCAGTGGGTGCAGCCCACAGAGGGCAAGCAGAAGCAAGGTGGGGTGTTGCCTCACCTAGGAAGTGCAAGGAGTAGGGGGCCTCCCTCCCCCAGCCAAAGGAAGCTGTAAGGGACTGTGCTACCTGGCCCAGACACTATGCTTTTCCCATAGTTTTTGCAATCTGCAGACCAGGAAATTCTCTCATGTGCCTACAACATCAGGGCCCTGGGTTTCAAGCACAAAACTGGGCAGTTGTTTGGCAGACATCAAGCTAGCTACAGAAGGTTTTTTTGTTTGTTTGTTTTGTTTTTTAACCCCAGGGGCATCTGGAACCCCAGTGAGACAGAACTATTCACTCTCTTGGAAAGGAAGCTGAAGCTAGGGAGTCAAGTGCCTCACTCAGTGGGTCCCACTCCCATGGAGCCCAGCAAGCTAAGAACCACTAGCTTGACTTTCTTGCTGCCAGCACAGCAGTCTGGAGTCGATCTGGGACAAATGAGCTTGGTGGGGGGTGGGGCATCTGTCATTACTGAGGCTTGAGTAGGTGATTTTCCCCTGACAGTGATGAGGAGGTCTGGAATTTCGGACAGGATGGAACTCAAAGTGCAGCAAAGCTGCGGTGGCCAGACTGCCTCTCTAGATTCCTCCTCACTGGGCAGGGCATCTTGGCAGCAGTCCCAGTCAGGGGCTTATAGATAAGAAAATTCCCATCTCCCTGGGACAGAGCACCTGAGGGAAGGGGTGGCTGTTGGTGCTGCTTCAGTGAACTTAAATGTTCCTGCTTGCCAGCTCTGCAGACAGCAGCAGATCCTGACAAGGAGGGTTCTCCCAGCACAGCACTAGAGCTCCGCTAAGGGTCAGACTGCCTTCTCAGGTGGAACTCTGACCCCCATGCCACTTGACTGGGAAAGACCTCCCAACAGGGATTGACAGATACCTAATGCAGGAGGTGTTTGACATTAAGCTGAATTCTATCAAAGGTACAAAGAGGAGATGGTACCATTCCTTCTGAAACTATTCCAAACAATAGTAAAAGAGGGACTCCTCTTTAACTCATTTTATGAAGCCAGTATCATCCTGATTCCAAAACCTAGCAGAGACACAACAAAAGAAAATTTCATGCCAATACCCCTGATGTATCAATGTGAAAATCCTCAATAAAATACGGGCAAATCGAATCCAGCAGCCATCAAAAATCTTATCCACCACGATCAACTTGGCTTTATCTCTGGAATGCAAGGCTGATTCAATATACAGAAATCAATAAAGGTAATCCATCACATAAACAGAACTAATGACAAAAACCACATGATTATCTCAATAGATGCAGAAAAGGCCTTCGATAAAATTCAACACCACTTCATGCTAAAAACTCTTAATAAACTAGGTATTAATGGAACATATCTCAAAATAATAAGAGCTATTTATGACAAACCCACGGCCAGTATCATACTGAATGGGCAAAAGCTGGAAGCATTCCCTTTGAAAACTAGCACAGGACAAGGATGCCCTCTCTCACCACTCCTATTCAACATAGTATTGGAAGTTCCAGTCAGAGCAATCAGGCAAGAGAAAGAAATAAGTGTATTCAGACACGAAGAGAAGAAGTAAAATTGTCTCTGTTTGCAGATGACATGATTATATATCTAGAAAACCCCACTGACAAAAATAAGCAATGGGGAAAGTATTCCCTATTTAATAAATGGTGCTGGGAAAACTGGCTAGCCGTATGCAGAAAACTAAAGCTGGACCCCTTCCTTACACCTTTTATACAAAATTTAACTCAAAATGGATTAAAGACTTAAACATAAAACGTAAAAACCCTAGAAGAAAACCTATGCAATACCATTCAGGATATAGGCACAGGCAAAGAATTCATGACTAAAATACCAAAAGCAGTTACAACAAAAGCCAAAATTGACAAATGAAATCTAATTAAGCTACAGAGCTTCTGCACAGCAAAAGAAACTATCATCAGTGTGAACCTACAGGATGGGAGAAAAATTTTGCAATCTATCCAACTCACAAAGAGCTAATATCCAGAATCTACAGGGAACTTAAACAAATTTACAAGAAGAAAACCAACAACCTCAGCAAAAAGTGGGCAAAGGATATGAACAGACACTTCTCAAAAGAAGACATTTGTGTAGCCAACAAACATATTGAAAAAAGTTCATCAGTGGTCATTAGACAAATGCAAATCAAAATCACAATGAGATACTATATCACTCCAGTTAGAATGGTGATCATTGAAAAGTCAGAAAATAACAGATGCTGGAGAGGATGTGGAGAAACAGGAATGCTTTTACACTGTTGGTGGGAGTGTAAATTGGTTCAACCATTGTGGAAGACAGTGTGGCGATTCCTCAAGGATCTAGAACCAGAAATAAGATTTGACCCAGCAATCCCATTATGGGGCATATACCTGAAGGATTATAAATCATTCTACTATAAAGACACATACACATGTGTGTTTATTGCAGCACTATTTACAGTAACAAAGACTTAGAACCAACCCAAATGCCCATCATTGATAGACTGGATAAAGAAAATGCGGCACATATTCACCATGGAATATTACGCAGCTATAAAAATTAATGAATTCGTGTCCTTTTCAGGGACACAGATGAAGCTGGAAACCATCATCCTCAGCAAACTAACACAGGAACAGAAAACCAAACACTGCATGTTCTTACTCTTCAGTTTGAGTCGAAGAATGAGAACACATGACAACAGGGAGGGGAGCATCACACACCAGGGTCTGTCAGGGGGTGGGAGGCAAGGGGAGGGAGAGCATTAGGACAAACACTTAATGCATGTGGGGCTTAAAACCTAGAAGAGGGGTTAATGGGTGCAGCAAACTATCATGGCATATGTATAGCTATGTAACAAACCTGCATGCTGAGCGCATGTATTTGAAAATTTCAAGTGAAATGAAAAAAATGAAAAGTTTTTAAAATTATTACAAGTAAAAGAAGGCAGACTCCCTTTCAACATATTGTGTAACTCAGTTGACATTAAAATGCTAAACAATACAAACTAGTTTATAGTAGCAAAGAGCAAATCAGTAGCTTCTTGAAGGGAAAGTGTAGGAGGGATTACAAACAAGCAAAAGGATGATGTGGGGCATGATGGATATGTTGATTATCTTGTTAGTGGATGGGTCATGGACATCAATTAAATACTTTGTATGTATGCAGTTTATTTTATGTCAATTATTCTCCTGTTTTCAAAAGAAATTATTAAACACTAACAGCAACAAAAGGGAGATCTGGTTAATCATAGTGATAGTATTAACTAAACACTGTCCTTTCAGTGCTACGTTTATATCTTTGTTTTAATAGACTTCATTTGTTAGAGTAGTTTAAAGTTCACAGCAAAACTGAGAAGAAAGTACAGAGTTTTTATATACTCCTTGCCTCCACATGTACACCTCCCTTACCATCAACATCCTGTACCACAATGGTACATTTGTCACAGTCAGAGAGCCTATATGGACACATCATCATCACTCAAAGTCCCCTGTTTGCATTAAAGTCCTCTCTTGGTGTTGTACATTGTATGGATTTTGACAAATGCATAATGACATGTATCTGTATCTGCCTTTATTGTATCATATGGAGTACTTTCATTGCCCTAAAAAGCTTCTGTGCTCTGCCAATTCATCTGTCCCTCATTGTGAATCTCTGGCAATCACTGATCTTTCTACTGTCACCATAGTTTTGCTTTTTCCAGAATACCATATTGTTGGAGTCATAGAATATGTAGCCTTTTTAAACTGGCTTCTTTCACTTGGCAATATGAACATTCACTTTTAAACCATAGTACTGTATCTGATATACAGCTATATATGTAATTATTTTATTTCAAGTCCATGTTTGTGTGTACCTGGTTACCTGAGTGTAGACATTCTTAGGAGAGGGAAAGGGATGTAGCCTATCGTGTAGCATCTCAGGAATACACTAGGTGGGAACAGGTGATCAACCCATCAGTCCTCAGCCCCAAGGAGTGATGTAGTGAAAGTTCACAGGGATTTACAGGAAGAAAACCATGTGACTGGTTTTCTTGTTGTTGGGGGATGGGTAGGGGATCTTCCCATCCTCCAACACTGTAAGAAAATGTCCAATTGCAGCTATAAATAGAATATTACTCAATAATAAAAAGGAGCAAACTCTTGATACACATAACGGTCCAGATGAATTTTATGGACATTTTATTGAGTGAAAAAAGTCAGACTCAAAGGTTACATAATGTATGATTCAAAAATGATAAAACTACAGAGATGGAGGAAACATAAGTGGTTGCCAGGGATTAGAGAAGAGGATGGAGGGTTTGACCATAATGGCATAGCATGAGGGAGTTCTTTCATGGCAATGGAGCAGTATCTTGACGATGATGGTGGTTATATGAGTCTATACATGTAATAAAATTGCAAAAAACTACAGACATACACATATTATAATTAGTACATATATGAACTAGTAAAATATGAATTAGGCCTGTAATCCAGTTAATTGTATCCATGTTGATTTTCCTGTTTTGGTCTTGTACCATAGCTATGTATATTACCATTGGAGAAAGCTTACTTGGAGGTACTCAGAACTCTGTGTTATTTTGCAACTTCCAGTGAGTCTAAAATTGTTTTAAAATAAAAACTACTATTTAAAAAGCAGCTTTAAGTGTACAATTATCTCAAAATGAAAAGTTTAATGAAAAACATGATTCATCTGAGTCTCAGTTCATTATAATAACAGTTGAAATCAGGAAATGTGAAACGGTTTCAGAAATTCAACTAGTGTTAGCATACATCAAATAGTAATGAAACAAGGCTTTTAAAATATCCCTGTCACCTCCAATATTAGAACAATTGTCTTTAATCATAACTGAAGGATGTCATTCACTGTCCCACCCAAAGTAAACAAGAATGAAAACTATGAACAAGAAACAGTAAGTGAAAAAGTTAATGTTAACATAATATGGTAATCAAAATGGAATTAATTAGTGCCAATATAATGAATCTCCCCCCTCAAAAATCCCAACCACTATGTTGTTTTACATAAAAAAGGTGAATAAAACAAACCAAAGCGGGCATAGACAGGAACACAGGTCCTGATGGCTGTTACTGAGACCCAGGATAGTGTCAGTGTCAAATCTCTGTAGAAATGAGCTATTGGAGGCTCTAGAGACCCTGCCCCCTGGGGCCTCCTTCTGAGTTTTCCCCCTAGTGTAGTGGGTAGGGAGCTGTGTTGTAGGTCCCACATCAAGAATTAGGCCAGAGAGTGATAGCAGCAAGATGGCAGAATAGGAATTCCCAGGCTTCATGTCTCCCCAACAGAAAATTCAACCAGAAACCATCCACAGATGAGAACACCTTTGTGAAAACTCCAAAACTTAGGAATGAGCCTAAGACACCTATGTGGATCATAGAAGCAAATAAAAACCACATTAGAAGGGTAAGAAGTGTGGTCTTGTTTTGACCACTTTGCTCCTTCCCCTCCCCCAAGTCCACACAGCACCACAAAGAGAAGATTCACTTTGATGCATAATTTCTACAATGAGAAGAGAGCCAGAGGTGGACATCCAGCTTCCCTAGCATTCTAAAATGCTTCCCAGGAAGCCCACTCTGGCACTTTCTCATGAGGAACACTGAAAGTAGAGGCAAGACTAGACTGTCTTGGGTCAGATGGAAACAAAGAAATGAAACAGAGGTCACAGTGATGATAACATGGATTGTTGGGGTAGCTCTGTTCCTGCTAGTGGTGGTGCCCAGTCAGAAGTGCCAGCCAATGGCAGAATTGACCCACAAACCTCAGCTAGTTTCTCCTAGAAGTTATTGAAACTGGCTTGAGTAGCTAGATGGCCAATCTCTGTGACCTGCCTCACAGCCCATGCCAAGGCCTTACTCAGGCATGAAAATTTCCACCACAGTGCATTTAGGCAAAGCACAAAGGCCACATGTACTTGACATGGGAGGCCAGACACTTAAAAGCCACAAAGCCCACCCAAGGCTCTAGGCAAGCAGGGAGATACCGGCCACCATACATTTTTGCAAAGCACAGGGGCTGGACCTGCACAACATAGGAGACCACACAGCAGTTTGAACCAACTCCAGAGCTCATCCCAAAGCTGGAAAGCAAGCCCCAGGCATTTTTACTGAGCACAGCCTCTAGTCTAGTTCATCCTGAGCAGCATTCTGCCTTGCCTTTGGGTCCATCCTGCAGTATTCTCCAACTGCAAAACTCAAATAGCAAAAGTGCTTGGCCAGGGAATATATACTGTGACCTGGCCTTATTAGTGGTAACTGCAGTGCCCAGTCAGCAGTTCCACATGATTACAAAGCCAACCCAGTGGTCTCGCTGAACAGTAGAGCTTAGCCAGCTGCCCAACCTAATCTCAGAGATAAGGCATCAGCTTACCCAACTAGAGAACTTGACAGCAAGTTCTGCCTGCCTCCAGTCACTACCAGCTGGCCTATCGAGAATCACAGGCTAAACTAAATAGTAAACGTTAATTCCTGTGCATGAATACCTGTGAAGGCTGGAAGAGGTGGCAGTCACCTCAAATGTGCAGATGCCGACACGAGGACATAAGGATTAGAAAGAATCAGGGAAGTGTGGGCCATAAAGAAATGTAGATTTATGTAATAACTGGCCAAAAAAAAAAGTCAGGATAATTCTCTTAAAGAATTTTGATGAACTATAAGAATATACAGATAAAAAATAATTGAAATTTGGAAAACGATAGATGAATAAACCAAGAAGTTTGAAAAAGAAACAGAAACAATCTGTTAGAAATCAAATATAAATCCTAGAGATTAGTAAGACAGGAGAAAGGGCAAGATGGATGTTGGGACTGCTCCCTGCATTCTGGCCCAGGTGCTGTGCTTTTCCCACAGTCTTCACAACCTGCAGACCAGGAGATTCCTTCCAGTACCTACACAACCACCAGGGCCCTGGCTGTCCAGCACAAAAACTGGGCAACCGTTTGGGCAGAAACCGAGCTAGTTGCGGCAGGTTTTTTTTTTTTGTTTGTTTGTTTGTTTGTTTTTAACCCAGTGGTGCCTGGCATGCCAGCAAGACAGAACCATTTACTCCCTGGAAAAGGGGCTGAAGCCAGGGAGCCAAGTGGTCTGGCTTGGCGGGTTCCACCCCCACGGAGACCAGCAAGCTAAGATACACTGGCTTGAAATTCTTATAGCCAATACAGCAGTCTGAGCTCCACCTGGGACTTTCAAGCCCTGTAGGGGGAGGGGTGGCCACCATTGCTGAGGTTTGAGTAGGCAGTTTCAACCCCACAGTGTAAGCAAAACTGTCAGAAGTTTGAACTGGTGTAACCCAACACAGCTCAGCAGACTGCCTCACTAGATGCCCTTGCTGGGCAGGACATCCCTGATAGAAGGTAGCAGCCCATCAGGGACTTATAAACAAAGCCCCCACCTTCATGGGACAGAGAAAAGTCCCACCTTCATGGAAAAGGGCGTGGTAGTGGGTACAGCTTCAGCAGACCTAACATCTCTGCCTGGCAGCTCTGAAGACAGCAGCGGATTTCCCAACACAGAGTTCCCATGTACCCTACTGGGAGACATCTCCCAGTAGGGGCTGACTGACACCTCATACAAGAGAGCTCTGGCTGGCATCTGGCAGGTATCCCTCTGGGACAAAGCTACCAGTGGAAGGAACAGGCAGCAACCTTTGCTGTTCTGCGGCCTCCACTGGTGATTCCCAGGAAAGTAGAGGCTGGAGTGGACCCCCACAGAACTCCAGCAAACCTGCAGCAGAGGGGCCTGTTAGAAGAAAAACTAACAAACAGAAAGAAATAGTTTCAACATTAGCAAAAAGGACGTGCACTCAGAAACTGCATCCAAATGTCACCAACCTCAAAGACCAAAGGTAGATAAATCCACGAAGATAAAAAGAAACCAGAACAAAAAGGCTGAAAACTCAAAAAACCAGAACACCTCTTCTCCTTTAAGGGACCACAGCTCCTTGCCAGCAAAGGAACAAAACTGGACAGAGAATGAGTTTGATGAATTGACACTAGCAGACTTCAGAAGGTGGATAATAACAAACTCCTCTGAGCTAAGAAAACACGTTCTAACCCAATGCAAGCAAGCTAAGAACCTTGAAAATAGGTTGGACAAAATGCTAACTGCAATAACCAGTTTAGAGAAGAACATAAATGAACTGATGGAGCTGAAAAACACAGTACACGAATTTTGTGAAGAATAGACAAGTTTCAATAGCTGAATCAATCAAATGAAAGAAAGGATATCAGAGATTGAAGATCACCTCAACAAAATAAAGCAAGAATGCAAGCTTAGAGACAAAAGAGTGAAAATAAATGAACAAAGCCTCCAAAAATATGGGATTACATGAAAATACCAAATCAATGTTTGATCAGTGTACCTGAAAGTGAAGAGGAAATGAAATCATGTTGCAAAACACTCTTCAGGATATTATCCAGGACAACTTCCCCAATCTAGCAAGGCAGGACAACATTCAAATTCAGGATACACAGAGAACACCACAAAGATACTCCTCAAGAAGAGCACCCCAAGGACACATAATCGTCAGATTCATCAAGGTTGAAATGAAGGAAAAAATGCTAAGGGCAGCCAGAGAGAAAGGTTGGGTTACCCACAGAGGGAAGCCCATCAGACTCACAGTGGATCTCTCGGCAGAAACCCTACAAGCCAGAAGACAGTAGGGGCCAATATTCAACATTTTTAAAGAAAAGAATTTTTGACCCAGAATTTCATATCCAGCTAAACTAGGCTTCATAAGTGAAGGAGAAATAAATTCCTTTGCAGACAAGCAAGTGCTGAGAGATTTTGTCACCACCAGGCCTACCCTACAAGAGCTCCTGAAGGAAGCACTAAACATGTTTCCATTACCAGCCACTGCAAAAACATACCAAATGGTAAAGACCATTGATGCTAGGAAGAAACTGCATCAACTAATGGGCAAAATAACCAGCTAGCATCATAATGACAGGATCAAATTTACACAACAATATTAACCTTAAATGTATATGGGCTAAATGCCCCAATTAAAAGACACAGACTGGCAAATTGGATAAAGAGTCAAGACCCATCAGTTTGCTGAATTCAGAAGACCCATTTCACATACAAAGACACACATCAGCTCAAAATACCTTTATTTTACAGGAATATTTACCAAGTGAATCACGAAAGTAAAAAAGCAGGAGTTGCAATCCTAGTCTCTGATAAAACAGACTGGAAATCATCAAAGATCAAAAGAGTCAAAGAAGGACATTACATAATGCTAAAGGGATCAATGCAACAAGAAGAGCTAACTATCCTAAATATATACATATCCAATGCAGAAGCACCCCCATCAGGCAAGTTCTTAGAGACCTACAAAGAGACTTAGACTCTCACACAATAATAGCAGGCAACTTTATCACCCTATTGTCAATATTAGACAGATCAATAAAAAAGAAAATTAACAAGGATATCCAGGACTTGAACTCAGATCTAGGCCAAGCGGATCTAACAGACATCTACAAAACCCTCCACCCCAAATCAACAGAATATGCATTCTTCTCAGCACCACATCACACTTATTCTAAAATTGACCACATAATTGGAAGTAAAACACTTCTCAGCAAATGCAAAAGAACAGAAATCACAACAAACAGTCCCTCAGACCACAGTGCAATCAAATTAGGAATCAGGATTAAGAAACTCACTCAACACTGCACAACCACATGGAAACTGAACAATCTGCTCCTGAATGACTACTGGATAAATAAAAAAAATGAAGGCAGAAATAAAGATGTTCTTTGAAGCCAATGAGAATGAAGACACAACATACCAGAATTTCTGAGACACATTTAAAGCAATGTAGAGGAAAATTTATAGCACTAAACGCCCAAAAGAGAAAGCAGGAAAGATCTAAAATCAACACCCTAACATCACAATTATTAAAAAACTAGAGAAGCAAGAACAAACAGATTAAAAAACCAGCAGAAGACAAGAAATAATTAAGATCAGAACAGAACTGAAGGAGATAGAGACACAAAAAAAAACTTCAGAAAAAATCAAGGAATCCAGGAGGTGCTATTTTGGAAAGATCAACAAAATAGATAGAGCACTAGCAAGACTAATAAAGAAGAAAAGAGAGAAGAATCAAATAGATGCAATAAAAAATGATTAAGGGGATATCACCACCAATTTCATAGAAATGCAAACTACCATCAGAGAATACTATAAACACCACTACACAAATAGAACAGAAAATCTAGAAGACATGGATAAATTCCTGGACACTTACACCCTCCTAAGACTGAACCAGAAAGAATTCGAATCCCTGAATAGACCAATAACAAGGTCTGAAATGGAGGGAAAAATTAGTAGCTTACAAACCAAAAAAAGGCCAGAACCAAGACAGTTTCACAGCAGAATTCTACCAGAGGTACAAAGAGGAGCTGGTACCATTCCTTCTGAAACTATTCCAAATAATAGAAAAAGAGGGAATCCTACCTAACTCATTTTATGAGGCCAACATCATCCTGACACCAAAACTTGGCAGAGACACAACTAAAAAAGAAAATTTTAGGCCAATATCCCTAATGAAAGTCAATGCGAAAGTTCTCAATATAATATTGGCAATCCAAATCCAATGGCATATCAAGAAGCTTAACCATCACGATCAAATCAGCTTCATCCCTGGGATGCAAGCCTTGTTCAACATACGTGAATCAATAAATGTAATCCATCACATAAACAGAACCAATGACAAAAGTCACATGATTATCTCAATAGATGCAGAGAAGGCCTTCAACAAAATTCAACAATGCTTCATGCTAAAAAATCTCAATAAACTAGGTATTGATGGAATGTATCTCAAAATAATAAGAGCTATTTATGACAAAGCCACAGCCAATATCATACTGAATGGGCAAAAGCTGGAAGCATTCCCTTTGAAAACCAGCACAAGACAAGGATGCCCTCTCTTATCACTCCTACTCAACATAGTATTGGAAGTTCTGGACAGGGCAATCAGGAAAGATAAAGAAATAAAGCCTACTCAAATAGGAAGAGAAGAAGTCAGGTTATCTGTTTGCAGATGACATGATTGTATATTTAGAAAACCCCATTGTCTTATCCCTGAATCTCCTTAAGC
The DNA here is from genome assembly GCF_009761245.1 of Sapajus apella. Lineage (NCBI taxonomy): Eukaryota > Metazoa > Chordata > Mammalia > Primates > Cebidae > Sapajus > Sapajus apella. The sequence goes on along the minus strand of NW_022437168.1, from coordinate 343,497 downwards.
TGATAAGCAACTTTAGCAAAGTCTCAGGATATATAATCAATGTGCAAACATCGCAAGCATTCCTATACACCAATAACAAACAAACAGAAAGCCAAATCATGAGTGAACTCCCATTCACAATTGCTACAAAGAGAATAGAATGCCTAGGAATACAACTTACAAGGGATGTGAAGGCCCTCTTCAAGGAGAACTACGAACCACTACTCAAGGAAATAAGAGAGGACACACACAAATAGAAAAACATTCCATTCTCATCATTAGGAATAATCAATATTGTGAAAATGGTCATACTGCCCAAGTAATTTATAGATTAAATGCTATCCCCATGAAGCTACCATTGACTTTCTTCACAGAATTGGAAAAAAAAAAACACCTTAAATTCATATGGAACCAAAAAAAGCCTGCATAGCCAAGGCAATTCTAACAAAACAAAACAAAACAAAGCTGGAGACATCATGCTGCCTGACTTCAAACTATACTACAAAGCTACAGTAACCAAAACAACATGTTATGGTACCAAAACAGATATATAGACCAATGGAACAGATAGAGGCCTCAGAAATAACCCCACACACCTACAACTTTCTGACCTTTGACAAACCTGACTAAAACAAAAAATGGAAAAAGATTTCCTATTTAATAAATGGTGTTGGGAAAACTGGCTAGTCATATGCAGAAAGCTGAAACTGGATCCCTTCCTTACACCTCATACAAAAATTAACTCAAGATGGATTAAAGATTTAAATGTAAGACCTAAAACCATAAAAACCCTAGAAGAAAACCTAGGCAATACCACTCAGGACATAGGCATGGGTAAAGACTTCATGACTAAAACACCAAAAGCAATGGCAATAAAAGCCAAAATAGACAAATAGGATCTAAATAAACTAAGGAGCTTCTTGCACAGCAAAAGAAACTGTCATCAGCATCAACAGGCAACCTACAGAATGGGAGAAAATTTTTGCAGTCTACCCATCTGACAAAAGGCTAATATTAAGAATCTACAAAAATTTACAGGAAAAAAACAACCCCATCCAAATGTCGGCAAAGGATATGAACAGACACTTCTCAAAAGGAGACATTATGCAGCCAACAAACATCTGAAAAGAAGCTCATCATCACTGGTCATTAGAGACATGCAAATCAAAACCACAATGAGATACCATCTCAAGCCAGTTAGAATGGTGATCATTAAAAAGTCAGAAAACAACAGGTGCTGGAGAGGATGTGGAGAAATAGGAATGCTTTTACACTGTTGGTGGGAGTATAAATTAGTTCAACCATTGTGGAAGACAGTGTGGCAATTCCTCAAGGATCTAGAACTAGAAATACCATTTGACCCAGGAATCCCATTACTGGGTATATACCCAAAGGATTATAAACCATTCTACTGTAAAGACACATGCACATGTATGTTTACTGCAGCACTGTTCACAATAACAAAGACTTGGAGCCAACCCAAATGCTCATCAATGATAGACTGGATAAAGAAAATGTGGCACATACACACCACAAAATACTATGCAGCCATAAAAAAAGATGAATTTATGTCTTTTCCAGGGACATGGATGAAGCTAGAAACCATCATTCTCAGCAAACTAACACAAGAACAGAAAACCAAACACTGCATATTCTCACCTATAGGTGGGAGTTGAACAATGAGACCACATGGACGCAGGGAGGGGAACATCACACACCAGGGCCTGTTGGGATGTTGGGGGAGCGGCTAGGGGAGAAATAGCATTAGGAGAAATATCTAATGTAGATGATGGGGTGACTGATGTAGCCAACCACCATGACACGTGTATACCTATGTAACAAACCTGCATATTCTGCACATGTACCCCAGAACTTAAAGTACTATTAAAAAAAAAAAAAAGGAATACAATGATTGAACTAAAAAAAGTCAACAGAAAACTTCAACAGCAGCTCAATCAAGGCAAATAAATATTTGATGAGCTCAAAGACAGAAATTTTGAAAATTTTCCAGTCAGAGGAGCAAAAAAAAAAAAAGAATAAAAAGAATAAAAATAAAGAAGGACTACAAGAATTATGGAACACCATCAAGAGAACTAACTTTTGCATAGTAGAAGCTGCAGAAGGAGAAGAGAAATAAAAAAGATGAGAAAAAATGTTAAAGAGATGCCTAAAAGCCTTTCAAATCTGGGAAAGACACCAGCATTCAGGTACAGGAAGCTCAGAGGTCTTCAATCAAATTTAACCTGAAGAGGAGTTCATCAAGACACATGATAGTCAAACTACCAAAAAGCAAAGAAAAAAATGAAAGCAAAAAGAGATTAGAAATATATCACATACAAGGGAATCTCAATACAGCCATTAGCAGATCTCTCAGGAGAGAAAAACTGCTGAGAAGAGAGTGGGATGACACATTCAAAGTGAAGAAAAAAATAACCAAGAATACTTTACCCAGCAAAGTTGGGTAAAGTCTTCTAGAAATGAGGGAGAAATAAAAATCTTTCCCAGACAAACAAAAGCTAAGAGAATTCATCAGTATTATGCCTGACTTACAGAAAGAGAGCACTTTAAGCTGAAACAAAAGGCCACCAACAAATACCATAAAACACATGAAAGCACAAAACTCCATGGCACAAGTAACAGAGTCATATTCAGAATATTCTAGGACTAGAAAGGTGGTGTTAGACAAAACTATTAAAAAAATAACTAAATTGTTAAGGGATACAAATTACAAGATGACATAAATTCTGATATCAAAAGTTAAAATGTGTGTGTAAAGCTGTTAAATATTTTAGTTAAGCCTCATGATAACCACAAAGCAAAAATACATAGTAGATGCACAAAACAAAACATAAATAGGATTCAGAGCATATCACTACAAAAGAACTATAAAACTACAAAGGAAGACTAAAACACAAAGGATTTACAAAGCAAAAAAATTACAAAGTGGTAATGGTAAATACTTATTAGTATTTACTTTTAATGAAAATGAATTAAATTCTCCATTCAAAAAAAAAAAATACAGTGGCTGAATGAATTTTTTTTTAAAGATCCAACTATATACTGTGCTATGGTTTAAATATCCCTAACAAAATTCATCTTGAAACTTAATTGCCATTGTAACAGTGTTAAGTGATGGGACATTTAAGAGGTGATTAAGTCATAAGGACTCTCTGGCCTCATGAATAGATTAATACTGCTATTTTTTTTTAATTTATAATTGCCTTGTCTTATGGTTCTGAGATTAATGCTATTATCACAGGAGTAGATCACTAAGTACAGCAATGAGTTCCTGATAAAAAGGATGAGTTCAAAAGATGGTTTGCTAGAGGACCCTAATGCCTGTACTCACTACATGAAAAAAAAAACCCAAATGATGAATAAATAACTACATTTGGACTACAGTGTATAAGGGAGATGCTGGACTATAAGTGTATAATGTATAAGTGTATTCTGGAGTACAGGAGAGAAAAGACAGAAAACCTATGATGTAACTAGACTGTTTTGGGGAGGGCTGCATAGAAAAGAAATGAAAATACCCACCCTCTGCCTCCCAGCCAGGATTAAATCAAAACAAAAAGGCACTTCTCCCAGCAGGGAAACGGTAACAAGGAGGCCCCCAGGAATCCCCATTAATGTCATAGACACCTGCAATCTTTGCTGCTAGAGAATCCTGCAGTGCCCACAGGCCCTGAGCTCAGCTGGGGGAGCTGTCTGGCATCCATGCAACTGCACTACCCCAGAGAAGGGGTCCACATTGTAGCCCACTCCCTAAAACATTACCAAAGCTGCAGCTGTATGGCACCATCTTGAAACTGGATCCACAACTACAATGCATCCTACTGCAGGAGTCAGTAACCACTGCACCTTTTCATCCCTGAGGGTATGCAGCCATTACATCATGTTTACACATAGTACTGCATCATTCCCCAGTCAAGCTTCCACAGTTTACTACTTCCTGGGAATAAGCTACCAAGGAGATGCACTACCTTCTGCATCCTAATGACTTCAGCCTTTCAGAACCAGCACACAAGCACCATAATCCTCTTGACATTCTGCCTGTAAAAGAATAGACAATCCTACCCAGCAAAGAAGCTGAGTCTTTACCAGCTGTGTAGACATTCAGCACACTCAATAGCCAGCTGGGCTGGTGAATCTGAGCAAGTAGGCCCTCATGAGTCCTGGTGCAATCACCAGTCTGGTGTACTACTTTTAGGGGGACCTCATCCCAAACTGGCAAACTAGCTCCTGCATGCCACCTGCATGGTCACCAATTATGCACAGCATTTCCAGGGGGCCCCCTCCCCAAGCCAGCAAATGGCATATGGATCCATATATGCCACCAGTATGCTATTATCATGCTGGCCCTGAGCCAGCAAATTGGCTTCCATGCACTGCAGGCACACTCATCAGGCCAGTGTGCTGCTCCCAGGGGAACCCTGCTATGAGCCAGCAGACCTGTCAATGCATGCAGCCAGCATGTTCACCAGCCAGACCCACTACCCAGGGGAGCCTGGCTATGAGCCAATGGGCCTGTCACATGATCAGTCAAGGGAACCACTCCCAGGAAAGCCCCACCCCAAGCCAGCATATCAGCCCCTGTGCACCACCAGCACACTCACCAGCCAGAGTGTTGCTTCCAAGGGGTCTCCATCACAGGGAGGTTAGCCCCTGCACTTACTGGCATGGCACACAACTCCCAGGTGATCCCCATTCAGATCTGGCAGGCCAGCTGCACAAACTTCTGCAGCCTAGACCACTACAGCTGAAAAACTGCACAGAGACTACTATGCTCATTCAAAACCAGAGCCAATGAACCCTACCCAAATGACACTCTAAGACATATCTGCAGGTGAAACTTTCCCTGTAAAAGCCACTCTATAATACCAGAGGAGAAAACCATTGTACCAGATTCATAGATTTTAATGCAGGGACTCAAGGAACATGAAAAAGGAACCATGAAGCCAACAAAAGAGGACAATAATTCTCCAGAACTGACTCCAAAGAAATGGAAAGTTATGAATTATCTGAAAAGGAATTCAAAATAATGATCTTTAAAAATGCAGTGAGAAGGCCAGGTGAGGTGGCTCATGTCTATAATCCCAGCACTTTGGGAGGCCGAGGTGGGTGGATTACAAGGTCAGGAGTTCAAGTCCAGCCTGGCCAACATGGTAAAACCCTGTCTCTACTAAAAATACAAAAAAAAAAAAAAAAATTAGCTAGACATGATGGTGCATGCCTATAATCCCAGCTACTCAGGAAGCTGGGATTATAGGTGTGAGCCACCAAACAAGGCCTAGCAACTTTTTTTTTTTTTTTTTCATACCCAAATCAAAAGGTGCAACTTATTTTTAGTAACTTATTTAGAGAAAGAAATAAAACAAGACCACAGAAAATGTTTGTAAACAAAGGCATGGGCAAAGACAGTCTAACAGAAAAGCAAAAAGGAAAGTTAAAATGACAATAGTAATATTACCTAAAAAAATACAAGAAAAAAATTTAAACATAGCACAATTGTTTTACACTGGTAAATGATACAGTCCACTTAGAAAGTGAAATACCCAGGCCGGGCACAGTGGCTCACACCTATAATCCCAGCAAGTTGGGAGGCCAAGGTGGGCGAGTTTGAGACCAGCCAGGCTAACACAGTAAAACCCTGTCTGTACTGAAAATACAAAAATTAGCCGGGTGCACACGCCTATAGTCCCAGCTACTCAGGAGGCTGAGGCAGGAGAATCGCTTGAATCCAGGAGGCGGAGGTTTCAGTGAGCTGGGATCAGGCCATTGCACTCCAGCTTGGGTGACAGAGTGAGACTCTGTCTCAAAAAAAAAGAAAGTGAAATACCCACCTAATACAATGCAGTGAACAAAATATCAAACATGGAAGTGCAGTAAATACTAGGAGAATTTAACAAAAGCAAAAGTATTGGAGGAAACTAACATAATTCTTCCTGTTTCAGACATATCAGAGAGACCAAAATAAATAGTAAACAGAGAATCTAAACAACACAATGAACAAAGTGGTGTGATGGATGTATAGAACTTTGTGCCCATAAAGAATCTATTCTTTTAAAATACCTAGGAACACTTCAAACACTATGTTTTAATCTAGGCCACAAATGAAATCATAATGAATTATAAAATGGAAAAATTGCACAGTTTGAATTCCCTGATGGCAGGACAATTATATTAGAAATCAATAGCCAAACGAGCCAGGCATTTTGGTGCACACCTGTAGTCCCAGCTACTGGGGAGGCTGAGGTGGAAGGATCACCTGAGCCCAGGAATTTGAGGCTGCAGGGAGCTAGGATCACGTGACTGCACTACATACAGCCTAGGTGACAGAGGGAGATCCTGTGTCTTAAAAAAAAAAAAAAAAAAGGCCAAATAATACTCCTTCTAATCCCCAAATCTAACATTTTAGAAAGTAAAAACAAAACAAAATAACAACAAAAAGTACTCTTTTAAATAATTATTGCATTAAAGGACCTCCAATATTTAGAAGGAAGGCACTGTTTGAAGCCCAGTTTTGCAGACAACATTTTCCATATGATCCCAATTGATCCTGGTTCTGTTAGGGATGGACTGGGACCCAGCAAGGAGCACACAGCACTGGTGAGGCCAGGCTGATGGGTCCTGACAGGCACTGCTCATTAGGGCCAGAGTCAGAGGACTTTTCAGAAAAGTTGTTTCTAGGATGATGACTTGTTCAAAGTATAATTTCCAAAAAAACTTTTAAAACATGACTCATTCAATTATAAAATGACCATATGTAAAAGATTTTATTCAATCCCCTGATTTGGGGTAGCCAACGATGTGGTAAAGACTGGTTCAAAAAGCACTTTAGGAATTGAATATTTAGAGGCAGTTTAATACAGAAACATTGGGATAAGACTGCTGCCTTATCTACAAAACTGGATAATCTCTTACAAGGCAATAAACCATAACCTTTTGGGTTATATTTTCCTACTAGATAAAAGTTATTTGGATGCATGCAGTGGCTCATGCATGTAATCCCACCAGTTTGGGAGGCCGAGTGGGAGGATTGCTTGAGCCTAGGAGTTTGAGACCAGTCTGGGAAACAAAGTGAGACCCCCATCTCTATAAAAAAAAATTTTTAAATTAGCTGGTCACCTGTGGTCCCAACTACTTAGGAGGCTGAGGTGGGAGGATCACTTGAGCCTGGGAGATTGAGGCTGCAGTGAGCTGTGACTGTGCCACTGCACTGCAGCATGGGCAACAGAGCAAGGTCCTGTCTCAAAAAAGAAAAACGAAAAGAAATTATTTGCAACTCTACTGGACAAAAGTCTGCAAGTTAATTATGCAGATTTGCTAAATCTGGGGTTTGTAAGAAATGGTAAACAGTAATCAAAATACATTTCCATAAATAATCTGTGGCTGGACCAGTGCCCCATATGACACTGTAAGGACATCTTACCTACCTGTTCGCCTTATTTGAAAATTTAACATAATTTTTTTCTTCAACTGTTTTCCTCCTGATAGAGCAAACAGTTCTATTTGTTCACTAAAGATGCCAGGAGATGGTGTGGATGAAACAGGAGAACTCACCATCTGCTGGGGACAGAGATACAGGTTTGAATATCCAAGAGCACTATCTTTAAGAAACAACCTAGTTATTTGTTTTTAATATATTTTTAACACAGAGACAAGGTTTCACTATGTTGCCCAGGCTGGCCTAGAACTTCTGGGCTCTTGAACTTCTGGGCTCAAGCAGGCCTCCCGCCTTGGCCTCTCAAAGTGCTGGGATTTCAGGTGTGAGCGACCATGCTCAGCTCATCCTAGTTTATTATTATTACCACCTGTTTATGTAGTTCAAACCTTGTCAAACTCTGTGTTTGGGCTGGCTCTCTGAAAAGGTATAATAAAGGTGCACCGACCCACTGTTCTCCTACAAATGGACGGGACTCATGTGGGCACTGTTCTCACACGGTCTCCTCTATAATCAATGCTCACTTTACCTGGCTTGAAGCCAGCGGCTGGAGCGCCTCATTCCACCCACTACTGCTGTCAAGAGAGGGCGCTGGCTACTTCCTTGCAGCGAAGGAATTCCTCTGAGCTAGGGATCCTCCGTGCTGATCCCTTTGGGCAGCACCACTCAAGTCACCCTCGAAAACAGCTTGCCTTGGGGAGGCTGGGCTGTTTGGGAGTAGAGGGTGTGTGTGGCTCCTGCAGCCCCTCACATTCTCAGGAGCTAAAGATGGGCACCTGTGGCTCTGAGGGCAGCCAGTGGGCTTCTCCTCTTTCCCAGGGCATATACATGTCCTCATCTGTGTGACAAAGCACAATTGTGGGCACTATGCCAGCTGACAGTCACAAGAATGTCAGTGTGAGCTCCCTTGAGAACAGTAAAAAAGAAAATATAATAAGGAAGCTCAGGGGGCCATGCTGTAGGCTGGAGGAGGTGGTGGGGAATCGTCAGTAAAGGAGGAATTCACTGCTTATGAGGCTGGCATGACTGCATTCTATCTCCTCTCATAGCCCATGCTGGGCATGAGAATAGCATTTGCCCTGGGGTTGAGGATTCTCCCACTCGCCCTTCCAGAATTCCCTGAGACGACCTCATGGTAAGGGCTGCTGTACATCAAGGAGTATGTAATGGGACATGTTCTCCACTGTCCACGTGATGGCAGTGGCTGCTGCTATCATGCCAGCTGCAGCAGGGATGCCTGGCTGGGGCTGCATACTTCGTGGAGCCAGTAAGAGCTTCACCCTTTCTGGATTGTGGAGGAAGCTCCCCAGGTGACGCTGCAGCCACCCAAACTGCTCTACAGAGCAGGCAGGATTCCCACCCTCCTGGGTGGGGCGACAGCCACCCAAACTGCAGCTGTGGATCTGAGCCTCCCTGAGCTCTTGGGTGGGAGCTGGGGGCAGGCAGGATCTGCCCATCTGCATGCAGCTGCAGCTGCCCAACCCATAACTGCAGACCTTGGCCTCCTGCTCTACAGAGGAGGCAGGAGCCAGGGGACAAGCAGGAGCCCTGCCCCTTCCGAGTTGGTGGGACAGGAGCTCTCTGGTGCGGCTGTGGCCACACTCCCAGGAGCAGGACCCCGGCATCTCTGCAGCCTGCACCTTGGGGCTGGGAAGAACCACTCCGCACCCAGCCTCCCAACCCCCATCCCTACAGGCCCAGGGGTGTCTGCTCCCCACTGACTGGCCTCTCTCTGCACCCCATCTCAGAGTGGGGTTGGGGCCTAGCCCAAGGGCCATGAATGGCAGTGGGAAACAGACAGAGTCCCTGGAGGAAGAAGGCAGGTCCCCAGTAAGGCCTCACCTTCAGGCTAGGGAGAACCCGAAGGCTGGAGGCTGGGCTGCCAGTCCCCCGGACTGGAGTGGCGACTTGTGGTGTCTCCTCTGGCTGCCCAGGGACCAGTCGGCATGCACTTACTCCACTCCAAGGTGCATAAAAGCCCCAGGCTCAGCCAGAGCAGGGTAGAGGATGGAGAAACAATGGGATGGCCAGCTGCAGGGAGGAGCTACCTTCTCTGCTGAGAGCTTCAGAGACTTCCAGAGCGTTCAGAACAACCTGCCTGTGGATAGGAGCCACGCTCTCCAGAGCCTTCTCTCTGCTGAGAGCAGCTGGTAGCTGGAGGACCAGTGGGCAGAAAGGAGCTACCCTCTCCAGGATCTTCTCTGCTGAGAGCTGAACACTCAACGGGAGGGGAGGACTTACGTACAGAGGGGAGCTACCCACTGCAGATCACCTCTGAGCTGTTATAACATTCAGTAAAGCTCCTCTTCATCTTCTTCACCCCTCACTTGTCTGTGTACATCATGACCTCATTCTTCCTGGAGACAGGACAAGAACTCAGGTGCCACAGAGGTTTCCAGGAAGTAAATTCACACCCGTAAGATCCCACACAAGGGCAGATGAGGGTCCATGCTTTCCAGTGGCACTTACAGCCCACTAGGGGTTCAGCACCTACCTTCCTTTTGGATCTGAGTCTTTATGCATTTACTGGGTCTTGGAATGGGAGGTTCAGATGGCAGGGCACAGCCGCTGTCTACATCTTCCTGCTGGATGATGCACCTGACATGCAGGCAGTGGTGACACGTGGTGTCCCCGTCCCACATCCCACCAGGGCTGTGTCTGGCACTCACAGAAGTGGATTATGCCCGTTTCTCTCTCTCTTTGCATTCCTGTTGTGAAAATCTTGCCTCTCCCCAGGTGATTCCCAGCATGGAGGAATCCAGCTTAAGAGCCATGAAAAGCTTAGGACACGTTCTCATTTTTGAGCAGCCCCTCTCTACAAGTGTAATTTTTCTTCTCTTCCACTTCTCTATGTGGCATGCAACATCCTCTAAAATGTGATCCCATCTATTTCTGATCAGCCTTCCTTTCCACTAGTGAGCTCCATACTGGCCTGGCCAGCCCCTAGCCTTTTCCCACCTCCCACGTGCTAATCACATTGCTCCATGAAGAGTGTCTGTACCCCCAGGCTGCTCCATTGCTTCTCTGATCCCACTGTTTATGCAGCATCCACTTTAAGTACACCGTGTCCCTTAGACCTCCTCTGTCTCCCCAGGCCCGGGGAACTGCACCCACTGTTTGAGCTCACTGTTCAGCCCCCTTGCTGTCCCAGGGACATCTTTTCACACTAATAAACCTGGGTGCCCGGCCTACCAGCCTGTCTGAACACAGACAGTCACCTCCAGGCCCATGCCTGTAGCTCACTGGCTCCTGTCTCCCACCATGAAGAGCCCTGCCCCCAGCACAGGCCCCTCCCCTAACACAGGCACTTCTGCGAGTCCCTGGGTGTCCTAAATGTGCTTAAGCTACTCTGTGCCTCAGTTCTGGCCTATCACCTGGGGAGGATGTCAGTGCAGGCTGTGGCTGGGTGGCTAGTGTCTCAGTACACTGATGCTCAAGGTACACCATGGCCTACAGTAAAATGGGGTGGGCTGGGGTGGGGTGGTGCTTACTTCTTCTTTTTTGAGCTCTGATCCACTAGAGAAATCCCAATCCAACACCCCCCCTGCATTCCTAAATTGCACGTGAATAGGTTTTGCAGTTTGCACTAATGACAATGCCTCCAGAACGTCTTCCTTATTGACCTTGCCCCGAGGAGAAGGTTATGGTGGGTTAAAAATTGGGCATCCCTTGCCCTTAGTTAGTGTAGATTGCAGTGTACTCTCTTTCACTGCTCGGGGACTGCCACTCTGCCTCCCTGGAGTCCCAGCTTCACCTGCACAGAGACCCTGCACCCAGCTGGAGCCTTTTCTCCCACTTTGAGCCTCTGTAGCCGTCACTCTTTACAAAGCTCTCAGATACCTTTCCCCTCCTTCTCTGACCCTGGAGAGACATTTTACATGGGAATTCAAGATTTTTCTTGGAGACAGGATGTGACGACTTCCTTGTTTTGTTCTATCCATCTTGGTTTTTATAGCAAAGGGCAAAGCAAACAGCATATGTATTAGGGTGGAAGACGGATAACTAACTCTGTCACATGTGCACTGGCCCCTGGAGCTCAGCTGCCAGTCCATGTCTAGGGAATCTTAACATCTAGGACCAAGACACTTTACAGCAGTCGTCGCCCTTTGCAGAGGAGGGGAGATCACCAGGACTCATCTGCCATTTCGGACATTTTGCTGCCCCCTGCCAGGTAAGTGACTCATTCTCGACAGCTCTCTACACCTCCACCTTTCAAAAACAGCAATCAGAAAATGACGGTGGGAGGCTTTGGGAGGGCATACACTTAGTGACACCATTTTATTATCCAAGCCTGGCTGCAGCATGGGATGTTTCAAGTGTGGCCAAGAGGAGATGTCCACGCCCATTCAGGTAGGCCCCATCTCAGGAGGCAGGATCCTGATACATCCCTTGCCCCCCACCAGATGAAAAAGATTTCAAGCCTCATTGTGGTTCTTTTCTTGGGGCAGTTCATCTTCCTTAGAGACTAAGAGGATGGAAATCCTCTTGTGGACCTATTGAAATCAAACCAGTGCAGGCAGTGAGCACTAGCTGGGGTCTGCCAGGGGGAAGGGCTTGCAAGGGGTGTCAGGGAGGCCAGTGGGAGAGGGCAGAGGGCCCACTGACACCTGGCGACTTGCAGCTTGGGGAATAGAGGACAGGAGACAGGCAAAATTCACCAGTCACACAGCTCACAGAAGTAGCAAAGCAAAGGCCATACTTTCAGGGATAATCTCTATACTTTGTTACTAGAGAAGTTTTGCACTCTGGGACCCCATAGTCTCCTCAGGCCTGTGCAGAGCAACAAAATGCTTCCTGTATTTGGGAGAGCACGTGATGTGGCATTTGTTAAAAAAAATGAATTTTCCTGCCAGATTTCATAATGTGGTCATTTAAAATTATGTGATGGGAATTCCCAAGGTTTTGCTCTGCCCACATGGAGACACTGGGATCGCTCAGGACAACACCCAGCTGCAAGGCAGGTGAGGTGCTGTAGGAGGGCGTGGCCTTTGGACACCGCCATGTTCTAAGATGCCCTTGGGAGATTTATTTTTTTGTCAGGAGGACAGTGTTAAGTTCAGGCAAACTATTATATGTGTGGAGAGAATCTGAAATACACCAGTAAAGCAAGAGTGAGAGATTGTGAGACAGGTCCCGTAGCTGTCCTCTTCGCAGGAGCACAAACACAAGCACATGTGTGTTTGGGAGAGCAAGTGCTCACAGTAATAAGAACTAACATGCATTGGGCACTTCCTATCTATCAAGCACTTATCTATACCTCAAGTGTTATTATTATTATCATTTTTATTAATGGGTCCAAATTACCTATTTGGTAATCATCACCTTGCGGGAGGACCTGTGTCACCAGCTAACACAACTCGACTAAATCCCCAGAACTCGATGCATCCAAATGGATCTTAAACACAGCCTGAGCCCCTCTTGGTTTGGAAGGCACTAGCTGGACACTGACATGCCCCTCCTGGCTTTGCTGTCATGGGAATCTCACCCGTGTAATACAAATGGAAAAGCAGGTTTTATTTTGTTAAGTTATTCACTAGAGAACCAACTGAGGATCCTTGGTGGTCGTCATTCTGCACACAGGTAGTATCTGCCTTCCAGAGGGAGCAGCCTAAGGCTCCTGGGAGGACAGGGAGCATGTGCCCACCGGCAGAGCTCAGTCCAGCTGGAGGGTCCCTCTGTCGTCATCCTTCCACACACTGGGTTTTCCAAATTCCCCAAATATCCAATGCGTCCAGTCTCTTACTCCTTCCCCTAGCAAAATCTCCTCACCAGGAACAGAACCTGAAACCAGTTTACACTGTAATCAAAATAGCAGAGATCAGAAAGTGTTTCTTCAAGGAGGGCCCTTGCACTTCAAGTAAGCATCAAGCACCCTTGATCCTTAATTGGAGAGTGACGTCAGAAAGGGCAGACTCATGGCAGCAGACAGGGAGAAGGGTGCTGTCCAGAAGTCACTGATTTTTCCCTTCAGGAAGTTGCCAGCCATCTCTCTCTTTGATTAAAGGCTTTCAAGATGATACCCTTGAGTGTTAGGAGCAACGGTACCAGGTACATGTTCCTCCTGGCTGAAAAGATGCTCTTGACAAAGTCTTAGGGAGACCTTGGTTTTAAGTTGCTTTATCTAGCAGTGGAATTTTAAATTTTTTATTCACTAGTTGGTTAGTTTGCTGCTGGTTTTGTGGCTGGCACCATGTGAGCTGGTCGCTTCTTCAGTGCCTCCTTGTGATGGCAGGTTAGGGTGAGTGTGTGGTCTGTGACCAGCTGATTCCTGACATGGTCATGGTTTTGGGTAACAAGAGTGACTGAAGAATGTACCCAGACACACAACACAGCTGGTGAGGAATCAGAATCTGAACAGCACAGAGCAAGGCTCTGGAACCAGACAGTGGGGGTGGAACCTCAACCTACCACCTACCCACTGTGTGTGCAGGAGCAAGTCACTCAGCTCCTGGGCCTGTTTCCTTATCTGTAACTTGGACCTATTAGTAATAATGATAATAATAATAGTACTTGAGGTATAGTCAGTGATTGATAGATAGGAAGTGCCCAATGCATGTTAGTTCTTATTACTGTGAGCATATGCACGTGTGCTTGCGCCTGTGCTCTTTCTAGGAGGCTAGCTATAGGACCTGTCTCATGCCCCCATCACCGCCTTATGGGAGGACCCATGTCACCACCTGATGCAAACTCAACTAATTCCCTAGAATCATCCAACACGTCCAAATGGATGCATAAATACAGCCTGAGCCCCTCTTGGTTTGGAAGGCACTAGCTGGATACTGACATGCCCCTCCTGGCTTTTGCTGTCATGGGGCTCTAACCTGTGTCGAGAAAATCCAGAAGACTGGAGCATAAAGGAAAGGAGAAGGGAACAGAAGAGAGGGTAAGAAAATGCACAGCCTGTGTAGACACCCTTTGCTAGCACCCCTCCTTGCCAGCTTCCCCACCTGTCACAGATAGGCTTCCACCAGTAGCCACATAGGGTGAATGGCTGGACTATCCAGCCAGAGCCTGGACCCTGCCCAAGGCCTCTGCCCATGCTGGTTATCATGTGAATCAGGTTCCAATAGCAGAGCTGTCAACACGACCCCACTTCAGGGGACCCCATCTCCTCTCCTTGAGACCTTGAAACACATACCTGAAGATGTCTCAACCTGTCCTCTGCTCGTCCCCTCAATTTCAGCTCTAGAAGGACAGGGCTATCAGCCCATGAGCTTCACAGGCCAGTCCCCTTCCCTTGCATTCCTGCCTGCCTGGGTCCCTCCTAGCCTAAGGGTCCCTGGGGAGCCTCTATCACCTCATTAACTCACCCTGCACACCCTCTCTGAGCTTTCTGCCACTGCATGGCCCAGCGGTTTTAAAAGTCCTTCCTCCATACCCTGCTGGTGGTTTTGCTGACAGTGTGGCCAGTGCCCTGTGGCCACAGGACACCAGAAGCACCTGCCATGCCAAGGTCTCAGAAGGAAAGCCAAGCGGTGGGGGCAGATGGGGAGACAGAGAATGCTGGCGAGAGGAGCCCACCACGGCCTTCCCCCACAAGGGCACTGTAATGAAGTGAAAGGCAAGGGGTGCAGTCCCGGGATGAAGATGGCGTGGATGTTTGGAAGGCAGAGGTGAAGGGAGGTACTAAATTTGATTCCAAGAGCTTCCAGCAGTCCATGGGAGTGGGCATTGGTTCCTTCCATGGTTCAGGCAGAGATTTAGGTCCAGCCAATTACAAAATCTGCGTAACATCTTGCACAACTAAATGCAAGAGAAATGTGGAGAGTTTTCTGTATCTCCAGAGACTCACTGGCTGCAATACACTCTCTGGCCATGAGTCATTAGTGGGGCCCTAGGGAGCAGAGCATCAGGAATGAGAGGGCAGCCCTTATCTGGACTGGGTCTGGGCCTCCTGGGTCACAGATGGGGAAGGGGTGGCTAGATGGGATGACTCCATCACTGTGACCCCGGAGATGCTATTGCTGTAACCAAGCGAGTTAGAAGGAACGCACCATGCTCTGAGAGTTCCAAATTAAGAGTCCTTTATTGATTTGCCAGCAACCTAGAGATGGCTAATGTTCAAAATTCTCTCAGCCTGAGGAAGGGGCCTGATTATCTTTTAAACCTTGATTTAGGTAGGGGAGGGGGAGCCTAGCAGAAGCGGAATTTTACAGAATCAGAAAAGCAGGTTAGAGGAAGGGGCTGCGGGCACAGGTAGTTTCCATACAATTACCAAGAAGGGAGGCTATCAGGCTCCTTCTACACAATGATCAAAGGGAAACTATTTTCTTACAATAGCAGTGGGGAGGTATGCCAAGCAGGATGCCGTTACAATGGTTACAAGTGTTAGGAACAGGACCTTCAATGCTTCTAAGTGCAGCATGACCCAGTTATGCACCCAAACGGGCTGTGGTAAGGAGGGGGAAGCCAGGTTGGAGTTTACAGCTAAAATGGAGTCAGTTATACTAGCCCAGGGTAGGTTATTCACTATCAACACAGGAACAATTACCAGCTGACCTCCTGAAGGTACAGCTTGAGGTCCCAGGCCTGGAGGAAAGTGTCCCAAGAAGTTGTTGGGGCTGGCAAGTAGCTACCACACGCACTCCACTTCTGAGAGAGCAGACTCTGTGTTTGTCCCTCTGTTTGGTGGACTCAATGTTCCAGACCAAAGGGAAATGGGACAAAGGTTGGGTTGATGGCGGTGAGGCAGGGAGAATGAAAATGCACATGAGATCTTCAGAGATTTCCCTTTGTTTGAGGAAAGTCGCTAAGCCGAGAAAAGGGGGGCACTGAACCCCCACACATTATGTGGCTCTATTTCTGGCTCTAAACAATAAGCAGCTCAGAAGCTGCTTCCTCTGGGATCCTTCAGCCTTGTCCCCTTGCAGCTCTGTGCACCTGAGCAAGGCCAGGGATTCCATTAACAGTGTCCTCTGGAAAAATTAGAAGCAGCTCTCATATCCGGACATGGTGTAAGAGAGGCCAAGCACTGAGGCTTGTAAGGAATTTGAGAATAAGACAAAAATAACTGAAGCCACAACAGACTTCAGGTCTGATGGACTGAGCTCCAGCTCCCCCCACCTCTGCACATCACTCCAGCACCCTTTTGTCCCTCTCCAGGTGGCTCCCGCTGCTGATGAAAGATGGTGGATTTCCCAGTCTCCCTGGACTCCCTGAAGCTAGTATCTCTGACCAGCAGTCTTGTCTTTTTCATGCACCTCCTCCTCCTTCAGCCTGGGGAGCCGAACCCAGGTATCGTGTCTCTGCGGCCCAGCTAGCCAAGACATAAGCACCTCCTGCCAGGTGCTCCCCAGGGCTAAGATCTTAGAATAGAGTACCAGGTCATGCCAGATGCTAAAATTCAAAAAAGACTTCCATCCTGGTTGTTAAAGGGCCACTACCCATGAGCATTATCCAGCCTGTAGTGTTCCTCCACCATCTCTCCAGCCCCCAACACCTCTTGCACACTTCTCAGCACTCTGAAATCCACAGGCATCACAGGGAGCAGAGCAAGAGGGTGCCAGGAAACTCACTGGCCTGTGTTTGTGCTGAACACATTAATAGACATTTTTTAACTCCACCCCTTGCAACACTTCTCTCATGAAAGATGCAGCCAACAGAGGATGTAAACTAATAATTCAAAGGTGATTTTGTAATTCTCTGGACTGGAAACCAGGAATTCCAGGGTGACCACAGCATAGCCCTGGTCTTCAGCAGTCTGTGGTTAAGGGGGTTGGTGGCGGACGTAGCATCAAAGACATTGGGAGCACAGCCAAGAGCAACGATTTTTTCCTGGAAAGCTGAGGAGAGCCATAGAGAGGGAATATTGTGTGAGCAGAGGCTTGCAGGATGCACATTCTGCAGGAAGATGACAGATGAGGGATAAGCTAGGGCAGAGTGTGCCCAGGGAAATAGCCAGACATTGGTGTGTGGAGAGAGACAGCGGGAGAGAACCTGAAGAGTGAAACTTGTAGGAAGGGTATTGGATATTCACTTAGTGGGCAATGAGAAGCCTAAAATAGTGTGAGCAAAGGGAGAGAGAGAGAGCCAGCCAAGTGCAGGACAGGGAGGGTCCATGACAGGAGAGCTTTGGGATGGGGTTTTAGCTAAACTTGGAAAGAAAGGAGAGGAGAGGTACAGAGGCCAGAGAGAAGAGTGAGTGCCTGTGGGGTGGCAGGGAACCGTGCATGCGGAAGAACTGCGCAGGAGCAGCAACTCTCATGGGAACTGCAGAAAACAGGCCAGACCAAAGGGAGCACAGAGGCCTCATGAAGAAGCCTTCAAAGAGGAGGGTGATCAAATGAAAGACCCCAGCAAATAAGTCTCAAAGGAAGGATTTTGTTGGCCTTTTGATAAGAAAACCTGTGGAGCAGGGAACCCTCATAGATGATTTTTGATACCCTTTGTAGAAGCTGTACGTGTGAATTATTTTTTAAACTTGGAAAATCAGACAAGCAAAAATAATAAGAAAATATCTATTCTTATCATGCAGAAATTATCACCACCAACAATTTGGTGTCTCAGATATTTTTCTCTGCATATTTATACAAATACATATGATTTTTACTCAAGATGATAGTGCGCAGATTTTTTTTTTTGAAACTTGCTTTTTTGATCAAAGATTTCATTTCACTTAATGCCTTGGTCATATTTACATAACTGCCTCCAAAATAACATTTGTACCTGGTTGGATCAAACCATTACCAGCTCAGCACCACAAATCTGGTTGTGATGTCACCTGTGTATTCATTTAACCATGTACTCACAGTTTTTCATAAAAATTACTTGTTCAAGGATCCAGGCCGCTTGTCCTGTAGAGTACCTTGCCTTTCTTGTTTGCATGATTTGCTGTAGATTCCTCAGCTGTAAAGCGGTGCGATAAAGTTTTTTTAAAATTGGATGAGGGCTGCTTTTTCCTGTTCTGACTTCTCATCCTAGAAAAAGTCACAGTGGTAGGCCCTGCGGATCCCATCCTGGCCCTCGTCGGGGAGGAGGTGGAGTTCTCGTGCCACCTATGGCCCTACCTGGATGCACAGCACATGGAGATCCGCTGGTTCCGGAGCCACACCTCAGATGTGGTGCACCTGTACCAGGAGCAGCAGGAGCTCCTGGGCAGGCAGATGGAGGCATTCCGGAACAGGACCAAGTTGGTCAAGGATGACATCGCCGATGGCAGTGTGGCCCTGAAGCTTCACAGCATCGTCCCCTCCGATGAGGGCATGTATGGCTGTCGCTTCCTCTCCGACAACTTCTCCGGCGAAGCTGTCTGGGAGCTGGAGGTAGCAGGTGCGTGGACTGTCCTAAGGCCCTGTAGGGCAGAGGGAGATACAGTTGCTTTGCCCAAGTAGAGGTAGAGTCACAGAGAACGTAACAACGTCGCTAATTTTTGAAAAACATAAAAGTTGATGGATAGGTCCATTCTCAAATGAACAAACAAAACAAAATGCAATTTTTTGAAACTATCAGTTCATCAAAAAATACACAAATAGCCCTTAAACGTATGAAAAAAGCCGGGCACAGTGGCTCAAGCCTGTAATCCTAGCACTTTGGTAGGCCAAGACGAGCAGATCACGTGATCCCCTGAGTTTGAGACCAGCCCAGACAGCATAGGGAGACCCCATCTCTTAGCCAGGTGTGGTGTGCGCCTGTAGTCCCAGCTACTCCGGAGGGTGAAATGGAAGGATCTGGCAGCAATGAGCTGTGATTGTGCCACTGCACTCCAGCCTGGGTGACAATCTGTCTTGAAATATATGTATATATATATATATATATTAATATATATATATTGTTTTACACTCTCTCTCTATATATATATACACACACATATATATGTACATATACACACACACAAATATATATGTATGAGTAAAAAAATGACTCATAATGAGAGAAAGGGAAATCAAAGCTACATCAAAATGCAATTTTTTAAAACTGTCAGACTAGCAAAACTTTAAAAGCTCTTTCATGTACTGTTGATGGATCAATGGAGAAGCAAGCTCTCTTGTACCATATTAGTGGAATTCAAACTTGGGAAGCTCCAGGACAGGGGAATTTGACAATACTTAAGAGGATTAGCTGTGTGTCTACTCTCTGACACAGGAATCCCACCTCCAGGAACGTATTCCACCTCCAATACCTCCAATATGAAAAAAGCATATGTATGAGTTTAATCTTTGTAAAGTTTTTGAAAAATAATTGCAAAATAGTGGAAACCACCTAAATGTCCAATCATGCATAAAAGCTGAGTATGATCTATTTACGTATATTATGCGGCTGAAAAAAATGATGAGGGGATCTCTCAGTGGAGGCAGAGTGATTTCTAGTATTGCTAAGAGAGAAAAGCAAAATGCAGGGTTCAATAATATATACTTGCATGTGTAAGAAAGCAGGAGAAACATTGCAAAAAGAAACATAGGAAGGATAAACTAGAAATTAATGAAATTGGTTACTTACCTAGGGTGAGGTGTGATGGCATGGAAAGGATGGAGCTTTTTTTTCCTGATACACATTTCTATATAGCATTGGCATTTAAACCACATTGATGTTTTTCATATTCAAAATATAATGTCAGTCCCACAAGGATGGAAAGATAAAGGAGTGTGTATAAGGCAGGCACTGGAGCTCTGTGGGGATTCATGAGGGAGAGAAGAGTCACAACTCTAAGGTATTAGAATTCATGGTGGTGTTATTCCACATTTTAGGGAAATTGTCCCTTGCATAATATGATTAAATGCTACTAGCCCTTCCACACCTAATGATCCCTTTCCCATTTCCAAATGTCCCTTAGGGGTATTAGTGTCCCCACATGCTACCACTGATTTAGACTGTCATTCCCAGTCCATGGGTGGGGAGCTTCAAGCCCACACGTGTCTTAATAGCAGTCACAGGTCATGATGCTTTATGGTGACTACAAGTGGTGAACTGTGGCATGAACTTTACACATGGATTTCTCAGAAGGAGCCTGATTGTTCCTACTCCTCCTGCCTCCACCAGGGCAGGGCTCAGAACCTCACCTCTCCCTTGAGGGCTCCAAGGAAGGAGGCATTCAGCTGAAGCTCAGATCCAGTGGCTGGTACCCCAAGCCTAAGGCTCAGTGGAGAAACCACCAGGGACAGTGCCTGCCTCCAGAGTTCGAAGCCATCGTCCAGGATTCCCAGGGCCTGTTCAGTCTGGAAACATCTGTGATTGTCCGAGAGGGAGCCCTCAGCAACGTGTCCCTCTCTATCCAGAATCTCCTCTTGGGCCAGAAGAAAGAGTATGTGGTCCAGATAGCAGGTCAGTGGTTGTCTGCTCACACCCATCTTCCTACTCCTCACATCTACATGTGCATTGGCCCAAAGGCCGTCTATAAAGTCACAATGGTACTGGGCCTGTCTGCATACAGGATGTGTTGGCCTTGGCACCTGAGAAGTCAGCAACTTGAATATTAGGAACACACTAAGAACACTACTACCCAAACAGCCAGTGAGGGAGGCCCCAGAGAGCCCACATTTCTGTGCCTAAGGCCATACACTAAAACTCATCAACTCTACTCGTCAGATGCATCATGGGAGCTTATAGATTCCTAAAGCGATCTCCCAAACTGTTTATTGAGTTTCCACAATGTGATCCCAGTCCCCATTCCAGTGGGGGACACAGAGAATAAGCAAAAGGAGTGCATCCTGTCATATCACGTTAGTAGGTGGTAGGTGCTGTAGAGAAAAATGAAGCAGGCTGAAAGTAGCGGGCATGTCCACAGATTACAAAAGGCTTGTCCGGGAAGTGGGCGTGTAGGCAGCCAGCTGAAGGCAAGGTCATTATTAAAGTCTTATTATGAGGCAGCCACCACTTCATATTCATAGTTCTATTTTTTTTTTTTTTTTTACATTTTGAGGACAAACCCAACCTACAGGCCATTTTTCACATGACTCCAAATCAGTAGCTATTTTATTATAACAGAAGAAAAAAACCTCACCCTTTGATATAGTTGGCCAGATAAAGGCCAATGCACACATGTTCTCAAGATAAATGATAACTTGTCTTCAAGTAGGAGGACTTGGCAACACCATTTATCACACACAGTTCTAAATCCCCTGGGAATTGGGATGGCCATCTGTGTTAGCTAACTGTCTTTAACCAAAGGAAAAATTAAGCATGTGATATGTCTATGGCAAGCCTGTAGTTACAACTTGGAGGCCCACACCTAAGCTAAACTCCCATGAGACAGGAATCACCACAGCAGTGATCTCTCTTTCATGTTTACATTTCAAACAAGTGGCCCTTAAAAAAATCATTCTTGGATTGTAAAGAAAGAATTGACACATTTTCTAAGGAAAATGAACTAGGAGAGGGAAAGAGGAGGGAGTCTCCCTTTTGCACCAGGAAAAACGCAATATTTTCTTTTTAGTGTTTAATATAAATCTTAATTTATATTACTTATATTTATTATGAAACATATTAAACAAGTTTATATATACATTTTTAGATGGGTAAATGTTTGCATGCACAGACCTCTTTATAAATGGCATGATTCACACTGATACCTTTGGGAAGGCATTCTGGTGGCAGGAACCACAAAGCCAGGTATGTGAGAGGGAAAGCTGTCTGTGGCTGGCAGAACAGGCGAGAGGGAAGGTCACAGCTCAGAGAGACAGCCTGCCCTGGGCCCTTGCTCTTGACCCCAGGCCAGTGCTTCACACACCATCTGTTGTGAGGACCAATCCATTGTGACCCAATGTTTTTGTACCATACAATAAAAATGCACTGCTAGAAAAACAAAGTTAAAAACCAAAGTCCACTGATGTCACTTACAAGCCAGACACAAAAGAACAAATGCTGTCTGTTCCCACTGGTGTGAGATTACCTAGAGGAGTCAAATCCATAGAGATGGAGAGTACATGGAATGGAAGGTGGCAGGGCTTAGGGGTGGGAAGAGAAATTATTGTTTATTGAATACTGAGTTTCAGGTTTTGTTTTGTTTTGTTTTGTTTGTTTGCTTTTTCTTGAGACGGAGTTTCACTCTTGTTGCCCAGGCTGGAGTGTAATGGTGCACTCTTGGCTCACCGCAACCTCCGCCTTCCGGGTTCAAGCACTTCTCCTGCCTCAGCCTCCTGAATAGCTGAGATTACAGGCATGTGCCACCACGCTCGGCCAATTTTGCATTTTTAGTAGAGAAGGGATTTCTCCCTTTTGGTCAGGCTGGTCTTGAACTCCCAACCTCAGATGATTCGCCTGCCTCGGCCTCCCAAAATGCTGGGATTACAGGCATAAGCTACCGTGCCCAGCTGATTTTTAGTTTTGAAAGAGGAGAAAACTTCTGGAGATGGGCAGTGGTGATGGCTGCAGGACATGGTGAATGCACTTAGAGCCACTGAAACTACACTTAGAAATGGTTAAGATGGGAAACGTTGTTAGGCATATTTTACTACAATTTTAAAAAAATATTTTTTAAAGATCTGAGATAAAAGCAGCATTTTCGAATAATTAGTTGACACAGAAAGTTACTCTATTAAAACTGCCACAGAGTTTGTGAAGGGCCAGTGGGTTCTGCGCATCCCTGCCACGGCTGGTGCAATCCGGTGGGCGCTGCCCTAGGCCATGTCTAGCCTGGGGGCGGGTCCTCCCTGGGGAGCCCGGAGGGTGGTGGGAGCTGCGAGGCCGCGCGCACTTGGCTTCATTTTCACTTCTTCCAAAAGCGTGGTGAGAACCGAGGTAGAAACCGAATGACTGCAAACAAGCGAGGAGACGCCTTGTGGATTGGACAGTGCGGGTACAGAGCAGGCGCCCACTGGGCTTCCAACGCCAGCCAAGCCCTTGGGATCCTCCTGCCTTCGGACGCGGGGCAGGAGTGGGGAGAAGCCGAGCGAGGGCAGCGCTGTGGCCGCAGAAGCCGCGGGCTGGGCTGGGGCGCCGGCCACCTCCGGACCCCTGTTCTCCCTGCTGCGCGCAGCCGCCCACTCCGCTGAACGCGCTCCTGCCCGCGCGGCCCTGGCTCACACCTCGAGAGCGCCGGGCAGCCACTCGCACGCCAGTTTCACAGACGGCTGCGGTGGGCCAGGCAGATTCCCCGTCCAGCCAGAGGTCACTCGAGGGCAGGCTGATCTGATCTTTCACTGTTTAGTGGCGCCTAAATCGAGACCGCCCCTGTGGGGTGTTTTCCAGACGTGTTTTTACCCGGAGCCTCCCGATGGAAGAGCGCTTTCGTGGGGACCATGGCGATGCTGCCTCCGCTGCTGGCGGTCCTCGTGGCACTGGCGCTGGGCCTCCTCCAGAAGCAGCGGAGACGCCAAGGTACCGGCGCGGGCTGTGCTCGGGAGCAGGGGGGTGGGGAGGGGCACCCGGCGGGTCCTGGACCTCAGGGGCCACGGAGGCGCCTCCTTCCGGGACGCGGCGCGTGAAGGGGGCCTGGAAGGAGCAGGGGGCGCACACTTAGCCCTCCCCCTCCCGTTTTCCCTTCAGAAAAGCTGAAGAAGCAGGCCGAGAAGAGACAAGGTGAGCGGGGAGCAGGGCGTCCTGTGCCCACCTCTCTAAGTGCCAACCTGCCGTAATCCAAAGGCCCAGGATCCCTTTACAAGGATTTATTCCATCGCAAGGTGTCAGGGCGGCCATCAGGGAACGGTCAGCGTCCGCGGTGGGGAAAGGGAAGATCGTTCATATGGGCAAAAGAGGAGGTGCTGAACAGAGTTACATTTTCCACACAGAGGCTAGCATGCAGATGTCAGGGTTGATTGGCTACTATTGATTACACCCTCACGGCTTGCTTAACGTTCCACTGTACAGAGGGAATAGCCTCCAGGGCCTGCTGCCAGCGTCATTTCATCTAGGGTTTTTGTAAAGCACAGGAGGAGTCGGGTTGATGCTTAACACCTCAACACAAAGTCAGGAAGCTGCGATCAGGCACCAGGGAAAACAGCCGTGTTATGTGACCAGGGCTCAACGTTTCCCCTGGGCAAAATAAATTTGGAAGTTTCCAACATTTATTTTCACACTAGCTGGGTCACCCTCCTATGGAGCAGGGGAGCCGGGGAATGGGGCAGGGGGTGGGCACTTCCCTATCCCCTACCTGGAGCCTCACTGTCCAGCCCAGCCTGGGCCCCCAGACCACCGGGGACGGGAGTGCATACATCGGAGGTGAGGCCTCAGTGTTCATCCATCTGTCTGCCTCATTCCCCAACCTGAGAGACTTTCCTCTTTTTTTATTTTTATTTTTTTCTCCAGGGAAACTCACTGCAGAGCTGGGTAAGTTCTGGGTGTGGGGCCACAGTGTTGCCTGTCAGCCAGCGGGGTGGATCCCTGTGCCTGTGCAGTGGGAGGAGGGGCTCCCTTTGGACAGGGTCAACTGGCAACTATCTAATTCTAAACCATGCTTGGGAGACTCCAGCTCTCCACTTGCTAAGGGGCTGAAACAATGGCTGCCTGCCACTGTACAGCTAGCTGCCTGAGACCCTCTGGACAGACCCGGTCAGCTCCTCCCCTGCAAATAAGACAATTCTGTTAAAATTCCATCATAAACGTTTACTTTCTCTGGTTCATCTTCCTAGAATATCCTCTTTCTAATGCAAATGCCACTAGGAAGGGTGGTACCTTTAATTTGCACTAAAGTAGGAATAATTTCTCAGATTCACTTTTCTCCCCAGAGGGACTCAGAAACTTGAAACCATGGAATATGTGTCTTTGTACAGAGAGGAGAGTGATGAACCCAAAGGAGGGGGAATGGAGGAAAAGGCCACCATGGTGTTGGGGTTGGGTGGCAATTCAGATGAGACTATAAGGTTGGGGAAGCTTGTCTTGCAGTCTCCCTAGTCCTTCAAGGGGAAGGAAAAAAAATTGCCCTGATAAGTCATTAACACTATAGTCTGAATTATAAGTCATAACACTATTATCTGAATGCCTCTCCCAGGAGCATTTACTTTTGAAAGAACTTGACATTGGGTGGACAGATCAAAGGAATGCATTTCTAGTAACAAAATGTTGGAGTCCTTGGTATTTGGTCAGGGGAAATAATTGGGCGTGATGTCCTTCCAGTCCTTTAAATAATGTACCCAGTAAGTGACCCTGAGGCTTACATAGGCTGTGCTCAGTGCCTGAATTTATTCAGGAGCTCCTCCCCAGGAAGCTTGTGATTTCAGGCAGAAAGAACAACTCGAACCCTGGGAAGGGTATATCAGCACTAAGATCTGGTTCCCCTTCTAGGTCCTGTGCAGATTTCCACCTTTGAAGTAAGATAGGATGAGGCTTAAAGTCCTGCAGATGGGCCTCCTTTTAGGACAATGAAGAGGCAAAGATGAAACTGTGTTTAACAATGGTTTAAGATTCATACCACCCAGGAACCTAGTGAGTCAGGGGCTATTATTACCCATTTTTTATAGATGGAGAAACTGAGACCCAGAGGAACTAAGCAATGTTCCCCAAAGCATATTTAGGAAATAGCAGGCCAAGGCATTCAACCCAGAGGATCTCACTCCAGAGTTTGGCTGTCTAAAAACTTAGCATTCCTGATACTTACAATGTTTAATACAATAGATGCTTCAGAATTTTCTAAGGATTGGGAAAGTTTCATCAAGTATTCAAGTACTTTAAAACAAAATACATTAAATTTGTTTTCATTTAAATGATTTATTATTTTACTAAATTATATAAGACATCAGTTATTAAAATATTATTAAATGATAAAATACTCCTCACAGTAATTGTTACAATTAGATTTCTAAACAAAATAATAAATATATAGAAAACTCAATTAAAAAAAAACAATGGTTTAAGATTAGGAAAGCTCTTCCTAGTGGCCTGTCTTGAGAAGATGGTTCCACCCATCTGCAGGCTGATGTTTTCTTTGTGTGTTCTGCTTGCAGAGAAGCTTCAGACAGAGCTTGGTAAGTGAACCCTCTTAGAACTATTCCTTCTCATTCATATTTTTGCATCTGGTTCTCCATATATCTTCTCATCTCCCAATCAGGTATGATGCCCAGGCAGGACCCTTGCTGGCTGTGTGGGTAGCAGGAGAGAGGGGAAGAGACAGAGAGGTGATAGGGGTGGGTGTAAGGTGTGATGTGTGAGCAGGGAAACTTGGGCTCCTGATGTGCTGAAATTCCCTGTTTTCCCTTTGCTGCTTCAGACTGGAGACGGGCTGAAGGCCAGGCCGGTGAGTGGAATCCATCTCTTTCTGACTGTTCCTCATTTATATCTGAGCACCCCAGTCCAGCTCACCCTGACTAACTAATCGGGCTTATCATTCTGATTGCATTCCACGGCCTCACACAGCATGTATTAATCTATGTCACTGGGTAGAGGTTATACTCTGTCCTGAAGACTGAGTGTAAAGCAAACCACTAGTTCCAATCCTGGTTACATATCAGAGTTACATTGACTCTTGGTGCCCATCCTCCAAGATGTCCATGGTTCTGGCATGGGTGTGTTGTACATGTAAATATGTCTCTGCATACCCCGCTCTGTTCACCTATAATGCAGACGGTGTAATGTGTATATTTTGTATATATTCTTGCAAAATGTGGATATTGATTTATGCATATGCATCTTAGTTCATGTAAGTGACATTCATGGCTCCATGCCGTTCCTTGCTTTTCACGTGCATCATCGTGCTTTAATATCCATTGCTGCCACTTGTGTGCATTCAGTCTGGTTCTCCTCCTTACCACAGAGCACTTCATTTTAGCCAGCCACTCTCCTGGAATAGGTATCCAGGCTGCCTCTAACTCCACAACACAGAATGCATAATTTCCTTATGGCCCTGTGTGGAGATTTCTCTGGGGTATATAACTAGGAGGGGGATTGCTGGGGATTGCTGGCCATGGTTCACTAAGTGGGGTAGTGGGATACTGTGAAGGCAGTGTCATCATCCTGCCACCAGCCATGCAGGGAGGTTCCATTGCCCACATCTCATGTGAGCCAGTTTTCTAAGGTTGCTAATCAATGGGGATTAGCGATGGCTCATTGTTCTTTAGATTTGCACACCCCTGAATGCTGAAAAGTTTGAGCATCTCCGTGCATGCTACTTGGCTTTGGGGGCTTGCTCTACTGAAAATTGCCAGTTCATATCATTGACCCATTTTTCTTATAGGATTGCTGTCTTTTATTATTAACAGGAATACTGTGTGTGCGTGTGTGTGTGTGTGTGTGTGTGTGTGATATTAATCCCTTGTGGGTAAACATTGTGAATTCCTTCTTCTGTTGTGCCATCTGCCATTAGCTTTGTCCATAGTTCCTCTCATTGAAAAAAATTATTAATTTTGATAAAATGTATTCCATCAACTTTTTACCCTATGGTTTGTGTTTTTGAAGTTTTGTTTTGAAGAAGACCTTGCTCACACTTAGGTCACAAAGATACTCTCTTACACTTTCTTTTATTTGTTTTATTTATGTAACTACAAAAACCTTTCTACTGTCTTTGTTATATCTGCATCTTTAATCCATCTAAAATTTGCCATTTTGTGAGGTGCTGGGTGAGAATCCTGTGATTTTTCTCCATATAGTGAGTTGGGCTTACCAATGCCATTTACTACACCATTCCGGGGTTGCCGTTGATATGGGGAACCACCTTTGATACATATTGGATTCCCATCTCTATCTGAGTTTGTCCATTGGCTGTTACATCACTGTTTTTACTACTATGGCTTTTCTAGTATTTGAAAGTACAAGTTTTCCTTCTCCATTTCCACTTCCTTTTTAGGGTGAATGAACCTTTTTAAAACATAAATTTTAGGATAAATTCATAAATCTCCCCACAGAATCCAAAAGCAGTTTTACATGGGATTGTTTTGAACTTATACATAAAGTTAGGGAAAATCAACATGTTTGTAAAATTGAGTTATTCCACATAAGAGCTATTGTGCTTAAAGCTTTACCAGTTATTCTGATGCAAAACCGGGGCAGCAAAGCCTTGCTGTAAATATATGGAGCTCTGAGAATGTCTTGTGTTACTTTTGCTTGTGTGATTTGGTGATATTTTTGTTGCAAAACAGAACAAGATAAAACACAACAGAAATCCACTCAGATTGGTTCACATTAAGAATGGAGGCATGTCAGGAAAAGACAGGGCATCTAGAGGGCATCTTGAGATGCCCAAGATGTCAGGCTCAGCTGGGCCTCTTGGGAACAGCCTGGCCAGTCAGAGGCTGAGGCTGCATTTCTGTCTCTCAGGGCATCGAGGCTGCTTATAGAGTCTCTCTACTTACACACTCCATTCTCTTGCTTTTTCTAGCAGAATTTCAGCCTGCATGTAGTTCTGGTTTCATCTATCAATGACACAGTCCTCTACTCAGTCTCACAGTCTCAGGAAAATACATGGTGAACCCAAGACCAGTCTGGATTCAAACCAGTTTTCATGGTGGGAATAGGGTCATTCGATCTGCAGGCATCCCTCATGCATCTGGTGCCTTTGTTAAGGTTCCAAAGTTACTGACTGAGATTTCTGAGCTTTTTTCCCCTTCTCTGTTTGGTTTCAGAGTGGAGAACAGCCCAAAAATATGCAGGTAACTGAAGCCAGGAAACTGATTTGTGTTTTTGGTTGGCTGGATCTTAAACAGGAGGGAGGCAGAGAGATCCGAGATTAGCAGATGGGGCTTTCTAGGGGCCAAGTATGCGGCCTGCACACACAGACACACAAGCACACTTGCAAACATGCCACATGACACATATGCCTGCATGCATATGCACATACATGTGTGCTTGCATGCACATGCATGTGTGCACACACACATGGGTGAGTGCGCACACACACACAGGTGAGCTCCCAGACACATCGTTCCTCTGGGTTTCACCAGGTTTATTTCCATCTGGCTTGGGGCTATTTGCAGGTGAGAGTGCAGAGTCTGTAAGGAACCTCCCAGATCCTCTGACAGAAGGGGTCCCCTAGGTTCCCATCTGTCAAATGGGATGGGGTATTGAAGTGTGGGGCACTGGACTAGATGATCTCAAAGGTCCTTTTAAAATCCCAAAAAGAAAAAAACTTTTCTGAAAGACTGTATACTAAAAAAAAAAAATCCAAAAATTTCTGTGAAACTATGCCCAGTGCTCTCCTGATTAACTCAAGGCCACATGAGCAGGAACTAGAAGCAGCCCACAGGTCCTTCCCCTTGAAGGGACATGGCTCACTCCCAGCTAACCTACCTCCTTTGCTATCTCTGGTATGGAATTCAGGGACCTTCCAGTTCAGGAAAGGACAGGATTCCTTGTCACTATCAAACACTCAGGAGTGACTTACACACACCACTTGAGTCCTGGGGAGGGGGCTTGCAGGGCTGAGGGTGAGGGTAGGGGTGAAGGTTTCATTTCATTGATTATTCCACCAAGAGAACCTAGAGGTTTGTCTGCCTTAAGGAAGAGACAGACTGGGGGCCCAGACCATCCTGGGCGGGCACTAACGCTGTGGCTCTGTGCAGTGGACGTGACTCTGGATCCAGCCTCAGCACACCCCAGCCTGGAAGTGTCGGAGGACTGCAAGAGTGTGTTTTCCCGCGGCGCACCGCCAAGCCCCGCGCCCAGCGACCCGCAGCGGTTCTCAGAGCAGAAGTGCGTGCTGAGCCTCCAGCGCTTCTCCGCGGGCCGCCACTACTGGGAGGTGCACGTGGGCTGCAGCAGCCGCTGGTTGCTAGGCGCCTGCCTGGCCGCAGTGCCGCGCTCGCGGCCCGTGCGCCTGAGCCCGGCGGCCGGCTACTGGGTGCTGGGGCTGTGGAACGGCTGTGAGTACTTCGTCCTGGCCCCGCACCGCGTCGCGCTCACCCTGCGCGTGCCTCCGCGGCGCATGGGCGTCTTCCTGGACTGCCAGGCGGGAAAGCTGTCCTTCTTCAACGTGTCCGACGGCTCCCACATCTTCACCTTCCATGACACCTTCTCTGGCGTGCTCTGTGCGTACTTCAGGCCCAGGGCCCACGACGGCGGCGAACACGCGGATCCCCTGACCATCTGCCCCCTGCCGGTTAAAGGGACGTGCGTCCCCGAAGAGAAATACAGTGACACTTGGCTACAGCCTTATGAGCCCGCAGACTCCGCCCTGGACCCGTGGTGAGGCGCCCTCGTGACCGCAGGGCTGGTCTGAGGAGGCTCCCTGGATCCCAGGCGGCTCCCTGGATTCCAGGCCAGCGTTTTGCTCTCCTGCTCCGTCTAAAGTGAGCAGGTGCACCGGCCAAACTGTCAGCAAAATGTCACCGAGTGGGACAAAAAGAGGGACCTTTGCCTACGTAGATGTGTATGTGTAATGAGATTTTCTTCAAGTAACGGAGACAAGTCCAAAGCTTATTTGTGGATTGTGGGACTGCGTGAATGAGTATAAATATATCCACGTCGCTGAGAGCCGGGTTTCCCGGCTGGGAGGTGGGGAAAAGGCCAGCATGGAAGAAAGAAGGGAGAAACCTTTGGAGGCTGCATTAGAGGGATTCGTTAATTTGTATACTTTTATATTTTTTGTATATGGTTGCTAGCTCTAAAAAGGTCGAGACGCAATGATATTTCGTAAGCAACAAGTTCACCTAAGTAAGGCTCAGATCGTAGTTTTAAACATCATTTCCCATTAAAATGAAGTTAGAGGAACAGCTGCTTCTGGGGCCGGGGCAAAAATGTCAAGATGAGCCTGGAGCATTGTGTGTGGTAAGGTAAAGTAAGTGCTCAAAAAGTGAAGGGAACATGGCAAGAGGGTAGAGGAGCCAGGCTGAAGGGGCCTCACTGACCAATTGAGGGACAATTTGAACATCAGGATGAATAATGACAGGAGAGATTATAACACACTGAATAAAAACATAATCCATGAGTTCATGCTGATATTCAAATTTCTTTTTAAAAAGAGGAAACAGGAAGATTTTTTAAAAGAGGTGAAATCTAATTATTGGTGACAGTCTTTTGGAGAACAGGTATGTAAGCAGTAACCTTACACACTACTTATAAATTTGAAAGAGTTACCTTTACAACGGAGAAATCTACCAGATCATCCAAGTGATTTAATTTAACATCACCAATGATGGGACCAAGGACGTTATTAGTTTCACAACTGGGGAAAATGAAACAGGAACAAGATATCACTGGGGAAGTGTTCTTCACCCCCTGCCCCAAGAAAGTCTCTCTCTGTCGCCCAGGCTGGAGTGCAGCCTCAACCTCCTAGGCCCAAGTGATCCTCCCACCTCAGCACACAACACCATGCCCAGCTAATTTTAAATCTGTTGTAGAGATAGGGTCTCACTTTGTTACCCAGGCTGGTTTCGAACTCCTGGGCTCAAGCCATCCTCTTACCTGGGCCTCCCAAAGTGCTGGCATGAGGCACTGTGCCTGGCTTCATTTTCTGAGTGAGACATTTGTACTGTAGGATAACACTCTTGTTCTTAGTAAACGTACTGAAGTTTTTAGATATAAATTACCACAGCATCTGCCACTGAATCTCCAATGACTTAAGTAGAAAAATATAAAACATATGAATATGTAGAAAGGAGACAATTCAAATGTAGCAAAATGACAACACTTGGTGAATCTAGGTGACTAGTCGACAGATGTTCATTGTACTATCAGTGAAGCTTTGCTGTGGGTTTGAAATTTTTCAAACTAAAAGAGTTGGGTGGTGGGGAGAAGGATATACCCAAAAGCGAAGTGATTATCTATGGATGGGAAAATGGTTGGTAATTGTATTTTTAAAAGTCTTCCTTTTATTTTTTTAATGTTCAGTAATGTTCATGTATTGGTTCTGTAATAAAAGGGGAAAGCTGTTTTTGAAAAAATACTCATCTTCAAAATCATTCATTTGAAAGGAACTATAATGAAATTGCTGGACAATATCTTAGGGCATTGTTTCACAGTAAATGAATATGGCTCCAACCCCTTCCCCTTAATCCAGGCTGAGCTTTCCTTGCCCATTTTGGTTGTGGGGGCAGTGAGGAAGGGAGACTACTCTGCAACCAAGCTTTCTAACTGGTCTTTCCCCCTTCTTCCCTCTTTCCCTCTCCTTTTCTTTTTCTCTTCATGGGGACTGGATTTCCACCAGGGCCTGTGGTACCAGAATGGGAATGAATGGGGTGGGGGCACCTCTGGGGTGGAGCTTTTGCCCCATGGGCCCAGAAGTTTGGTTACACACAAGAGGGGGCTATGAAAATAAAATAATTTACTAAGCGTGCTGAGAGTCAGGTTTCTCTATCGGTGAAAGGAAATACAAAAATATAGAAAGGGAAAAGGAAAGGATGAGAGTAACTCTGAGATGGACTGTAATGAGAGGTGTCAATGTGAACCCCTGGGCTTTACTGTGTGTGGAGAGATGGAATGCATGCGCACACGAGGACAGATAGACGTGTGTGTGCCTGCAGATCATTCCCAGCTCTGTCTTCTTTGAAGGCTTAGCAACAATAATGCCTCAGTACCAATGGGCACACCTAGCATCCAGAACTTAATTTTTAGTACCATTTTCAGGAAAAGAAACAAAGTCTCCTTGGAGAAATGGTTGACTCCAAGGCTAGGGCAGAGAATTGTAGGGAGAGCCTTCAATATCAGAAAATAAGGAAGTCGATTGGACAGAAGAGCCAAGTCGAATGAACTTCGATGTCAGTATGGATTTTGAACCCCTGAATAAAATAGGAATCCATAAGTATGTATATATCCCCACTGATATACGTATGTACATACATACATACATACACAAATTCATGGAGAGAAGAGAAAGCTCTGCCCTACAATAGGAGTCTCAAAATATTACTTCTTAACTCATAAATACAAAACACTTAATGTACTTTACAGTGGAGGATGCTGGCAGTTGCCACCTTAGCCAAATCACAAAAGTTAACATTGCCAGATGGGAAGTCAGTTTACATCATGTTCTTCCTGATACAATGCAGTGGAGAAAACAAAGAGCATCACCTTTGAGGTATTCCTGCATCCAAGAATGCGTAAATCAGGAGGAAACATCAGACAAACTGGTACTTTTCAAAAATGTCAAGGTCATGAAAGGACCACACTAAGGGACTGCTTCAGACTAAAGGAAACTAAGGGAGAAGGATGACTAAATGGAATAGGTGACCCTGGATGGGATCCTGAACCTATAAAAAACATTATTGGGCCAAAGTGGCTCAGGCCTGTAATCCCAGCACTTTCGGAGGCTGAGGTGGAATGATTGCTTGAGTCCAGGAGTTCTAGACCAGCCTGGGCAACATAGCAAGACCTTGTCTCTACAAAAAAGAGAGAGAGAGGGAGAGAGAGAGAGAGATATTATCGTGGGGAGGAGAAAGGCATTTTGAAAGAGGTGTGTGGATTAGATAATAATAATTAATTTCCTGATTTCTATGCAGAAAAAATGCCTTGTTTTAAGAAAATGCACACTTGTGTATTAAGGGGTTGAGGATTATAATGTTTATATCTTATTTTCACATGGCTCATTAAAACATATAGTAATATAAACAGAGAGAGAGAGAGAGAATGATAAAGAAATACAGTGGTGTCTGATAAATGTTTAATAACTGGCTTTGTGAAAAAAAAAATACTGAGCCGATTTCCCTGGTGCAGGTGCTCCCACTATGGTTGATTTCAAGCTGAAGACATGATATCACTGAGGGCAGACTTGGGAAGTGCCTTAGTCAGTTCTGGCTTCTGTAACAAAATAGCATACACGGAGTGGCTTATAAACAACAGAAATTTATTTCTCACAGTTTTGGAGACTGGAAGTCCAAGATCAGGGTGCCAGCATAGTCAGGGTTGGCAAGGGTTCTCTTCTGGGTTGCAAATGGCTGACTTGGCCTTGTATCCTCACATGGCAGAGAGCAAGAGAATTCTCCAAGGTCTGTTTTTAGTTTTTTTTGTTTGTTTGTTTTTGTTTTTGTTTTTAATTAAGACAGGGTCTTGCTATGTTGCCCAGGCTTGTCTTGAACTCCCGGCCTCAAGTGATCCACCGCCTCGGCCTCCCAAAGTGCTGAGATTACAGGCATGAGCCACCTCACCTGGCCTCCTCAGGGTCTGTTTTTTTTGTCTGTTTGTTTGTTTTTGTTGTTGTTGTTGTTTTGAGATGGAGTCTCGCTCTGTTGCCAGCTGGAGTGCAGTGGCATGATCTCAGCTCACAGCAACTACCCAGGTTCAAGCGATTCTCCTGCTTCAGCCTCCCAAGTAGCTGGGACTACAGGTGCATGCCACCACGCCCAGCTAATTTTTGTATTTTTAGCAGAGACTGGGTTTTACCATGTTGGCCAGGATGGTTTCAATCTCTTGACCTCATGATCTCCCTGCTTCGGTTTCCCAAAGTGCTGGGATTATAGGCATAAGCCACCTCAACTGGCTTATAAGGGTCTGTTTTTATAAGGGCATTAATCCCATCATAAAGGCACCACCCTCATGACCTAATCACCTCCTACTACATTGCCTTGGGTGCTAGGATTCCAACATATGAGTGGGGCCTGGTGGAGAGGGACACATTCAGACCATAGCAGGAAGAGATACCTCTGATCAGCTCTCATGAGATGCCAGCTCATGACACCACTGCGCAGTTCCAGAGGGGGATTGTAATTTGTTTCTCTATCAAGTCAGATAAGTGCATTTTAAGCTTATGAAAATATTCTTGGTCACCTGTTGAGAGAAAGCTATTCCCTTATTAATACGTGATATTCAGAAAATAGAGGTTTTATTTTTCAGTGTCATTTGTACTAGTGTGCAAATATTTGGGGTTTTACTCATGAATGTTTTAAAAATATGTTTCCTCTCTTTGACCAATAAGCCTGGAAAAATAGAAAAAAAGAAAGAAAAAGATATGTTTCCTCTCCACTGTAATCATTCTTCCTTTAGGACTGTGTTTATGTGATAAATAAGAAAAGCAAACATATAGCAAGTACAAAAAGCAACTTTAAACTGTTTTTAAATAATTAGAGGATGCCATCAGCCCACTTTAAATGATGGGCAAGCTGTTGGCCCAGCTGGAATGGCATGATCTTTAAACCCCACTCTCACAGGGCTGGCAGCTGCACATGACCAGTGGTTCAACCAGCTGTCCCAAGCCCCATGCCTGGGCCCATACTGCCCCATGGTAAGATGCCTCACAGTGAGGCATCACACCAAAGTATGCAGGGCTGCAGCTTGGAGGACCTAAGGGTAGCTGGCATTCACAAGAAGGTGGACCAGACCATTGGCATCTCTGTGGATCCAACACTACAGAACAAGTCCAACGAGTCCCCGCAGGCCAATGCATAGCAGCTAAAGGTGCACAGGTCCAAACTCATCCTCTCCCCAGGAAGCCTTTGGCCCACAGGAAGGGAGATGGTACTGCTAAAGAACTGAAGTTGACCACCAGGTTGACGACCAGTTATGATGTTGGGAGAAGGTCTTGACATGTGTGCTGGAGTATATGTTGTTTGCTGAGAGGTGATGGCAAGGAACATTGGGCCATTCCCAGGCAGAAAACTGCTAGAATAGTAGGCAATATGTACTGGTTATGCACTACTTAAACCAGTTCCCAAAACACAGGAAATATGACCTTGTCCTCATTGCTGACTCGCAAAGAGTGCTTTCCAGCTTATTTCTATTTCAGTAGTGAACAGGCACTATCTGCCTGTGTAGTCTATATTTGTTCTATGAAAAAACACTGAGCACCTGCTTATTAAAAATAATCACTTGTTCACAAAGAAAAAATACATGGGTCAGAGTCTGCTCTGGGCTTTCAGCTGGGAAATGCTGTCAGCCTCCTGACATCCCACTCTGATCCCACTTTTGCACTCTATCTTTGTGTCCGTTTCTTAATTCCTTCTGCATCACCTGGGTTAGGGTGTCCACGACCGAGCTGGTCTCAGCATTATGCCCATGTTGAAAAGAGAAAGTAAATACCTGCTGGGGACTTGTTAACAACAACAACAACAATAGCCCAGCCTAAAATTGAGAGAGACCTGAGACATTCAGGTACATATTTTAGGAAACATGAAGGCCATGGGGGTGGCTGCCCAGAAGGCGGGAGCATGCAGGGTAAAAACCCTCATTTCCCTCCTGCAATTGTCCACAAATAGCACATGGTGTATGTCGTTCTCCCTACTGTTCACATTTTCCATGCAGCTAACTCTCAAAAGTAGGAAAAGGGTGAACACAGCACTTTTGTGCGCATCCCTGTCCAGTGTACAGAATACACCAGTGCTGAGCCTGGTTGGGAGGCTTCTGCTGCTGGAGCCTGCCTGAGGATGGGATGCTCACAAGGGTGGCAGCGTTATGGGATCTCTGGGGTGTTCATTTTTCCGGGATGTCGGCTGGAAACCTCTGTGGCCATGGTACTTTGCCCAAGTTCTTGTTCTTGTCCTGCATCATATGTGAAGGGTGAAGAAGAGTTTTATTTAGTGTTAGAACAGCTCAGAGGAGTGGGTAGCTCCTCACAGTAAGCTGGTTGCCCATGGAGAGTTCAGCTCTCAGCGGAGAGGAGGCTGTCAAGAGGGTAGCTCCTCTCCACAGGCAAGTCATTCAGATGTCTCTGCAGGTCTCTGAAGCTCTCAGCAGAGGGTAGCTCCCCTCTGCTGGCAGGTCTCTGCAGTTCTCAGTGGAGAGGGCACTCATCTTTCTCCAGCTGGTCGTCTGCCCAGTAATCTGTCTGCCCTCTGGTTGTCCTCTGGCCTGCTCTGGTTGGTGCCGGGACTTTTATGGACCTTAGAGGGGAGGAAGTGCATTCCAATTGGTCCATGTGTGGCCATGGGCGGGCCCAGAAGAGGCACCATGAGTCCCCACTCAGGTCCGCAGGACTGGCTGCCCAGCTCCCAGCCTTCAAGGCCCTCCCTGGCCTGAAAGTGGGACCTTTACTGGTGACCTGCCCCCTTCCGCCAAAGACTCCATCTACCTCCTGCAGTCATTCAAGACCCCCAGAGATTAGCCCAAACTCTGCTTCAAGATTGTAGCAGTCGCCAGGAGCGAATAGAGGCCAGGTAGTAGGACAGACACCCCTAAGACTACAGGGTCAGATGTTGGAAAGGGAGGGGTCCTTCCTAAGGCCCCCGAGGGTGCAGATTGCAGAGACACCCAGGTCCTATACCTAGGAAGGTGGCAGACACCCCAGAGCCTGCAGGGATGGGGGTGAGGGGGGTTCTTCCTACAGCCCCCAAGGGTGCAGGGTGCAGAGATGCCTGGGTTTGGGTGGTAAGAGGGTAGCTTCAGCGCCTAGCAGGGCGGCTGCAGGAAGGTAAATCCTGCCTGTTCCCAGACCTCCCCCAAGAGTATAGGGGGGCTCAGATCCACAGCTGCAGTTTGGGCTGCTGTAGCCCCTCCTTCCTGGGGCTGCACCATAGAGCAGGAGGCCTGGGTCTGCAGCTGCGGTTTGGGCATCGGGAGCTCCAGTCCCAAATCAGAACGGTGGGGTTGCCACCAGCTCCATGGAGTGTACAGCCCTAGCCATGCCTTCCTGCTGCAGCTGGCATGTTGGCAGCAGCCACTGCCATCAGCAGAAAGGGGGAAAAACCTCCTCAGCCAAGTGGGCATCAAGTTATCCCCAGCTCACCAGGGAAACTTACATGGGAAGACGATGATTCCCCAAGAAGTGGGCATTCCTGCACATTTTGGTGGGCTTATAAATTGGTACAGCCACTTCAGGGTCAATTTTGGTAATATCTACCAATTTATAAATATGAACATCCTTTGACTCAAGCAATTCCACTCAACAATTCCACTCAACAGGAACCTACCTATTCTACAGGAATATTTGCATTCACACCTAAAGACATAAGATATTCAGTGTGTCAGTGTCTATGCAGAAGTTGAAAACCATCTATCTGCTACTACGGGAACAGATATAGTTTATTCATACTATGGGGTACTATGGCACTGTAAATTTTTATGGTACACATAAATTTTTACAGGAAGCATGTATTGCTTTTGCAATTAAAAAGGAAATGAGGAAGCCACACCTTCCCTGAGTCCTCCTTATTCCTCAGTTCCTTCAGCTGTGCTTTGGCTGAACCGCTAACCTTTGCTCCATGCCGTTTGTGCCAGGACACTCCCATGCACTCCCCACCCAGCAGACAGCCTGGTCTGGGAAGGAGGCAGCCAGGTGGCTCAACATGGCTCGCTTCTCAGGTGATCTGATCCATGGGAAACAGGCTGGCACTGGGGAGGGTTGGGTGGGTTCTCTCCAAGGGCTTCGTCTCCCAGTTTTCTCTTCCTCTGGGTAGGTCATCCAGCCCATTGGAACAAGATACCAAGCTCTTCTTGCAGGCATCCCCCAAAGTTCCATGTGATTCTTTTAGGGGCAGCTTCGGGAGTGGCAAGTACTCCCACTTTCACCCCCATGAAGGGCAGGGAATCACCTCTCCCCATAAGCACCATGCCCAGGTCCATGTGACTCCTCCAGCCTCCTTCGATCCCCAATCCCTCCCAAAAAATGAGCTCCTCTTTGGACCACTTTTTTATTTCACACATTTATTTCTTTTATTTATATTTTATGGTCAGTGCAAACAATTCCATAAAACAAAAACTTTTGAAGATCAAACCATAATTATTTAAGTTAAAAATAGACAATGTAAAATAACACAAGCATAAAAGTGGGTTCATTTGCACACATAGCAGTACGCATTTCAACAAATATGTCCAAAGATGGTGAATGGCTGTTCTTTTCTCTTGAAGACTGTGACAGCATCAGATACTAGGATCAATCTGTGTTCACATAAGCCAAAATTTGTTTTGAAAAATATTTTTTTCACATTTAAACTCCTGTGAACATATGCTTTCCAGAATTAAGCCTGCAGTTTCTAACATCTAATAACTGATATAAAGCTGGGTACTGTGGCTCATGCCGTAATCCTAACACTTTGGGAGGCTGAGGTGGGAGGATTACTTGAGGCCAGGAGTTCAAGACCTACCTGGGCAACAAAGCAAAACCCAATCTCTATCAAAAAATAAATAAATAAAAATTTTAAGTCAATAAAAACTGACATAGAAAGTGTTCCAAATATAACTCTTCTGATTATTAAAGGTTAAAAAATAACTGTTTTCAAAATAATTTAAAATAATTGTTGCAAGCTTAATAATGCTGATGGTCTTCCACCCTGACTCCAGTATGGGAGTCTCTGGTTTGGAACCTGTAGCCCAGGGCCAGGCCACCTGACCACTCCATTTCCTTTTTTCTTCCTTCACAAAATCTTTGTCTACCCCGGGTCCAGGCAGTGTAGTGTCTGGGAATTGTGCTGCTTCCAAAGCCCAGAACTCAGTCCATCAGGGGCCAAGGCTCAGGGGGTCCTCCACACTGATGAGACTTAGGGGGTTCCTCCTCTAGCCAGCGGACCCCTGAGTACTGGCTGCCACAGTCTGCATCAGGCTGAGGACCTCTCACCTCCTTTCCCAGTAACAATTCTAAGATTTTGTAGACAAAGGTCCAAAACCACGTCATTGCTGGGGCTCCATGCGGGGGCTGCCGTGGCTGCCTCCCTGAGATGTTCTCCAGTCCTCCTGTGGAGTGTGGCCTTGGAAAAGAGCTGGTCAGCGGGAGCCATGGGGGAACCCTGGAACTGGGAAACAGGAAAGCAGCAGGTGAGCTGGGCAGCACTGGCACTAGTTGGGTCTTTGTTGGGCCAGAGGCTGGTTTTGGAAGGGTGAGCCCCACATGAGTTGGGGCCCAACTGTCAACTATTACTAACCTGAGAGCTCATTGTAGGACCAGAACTTAGTGTATCTAACCACAGATTTTTTTTTTTTTTTTTTTTTTGAGACAGAGTCTTGCTCTGTCACCAGGCTGGAGTGCAGTGGCGCGATCTCAGCTCACTGAAACCTCTACCTCTCAGGCTCAAGCAATTCTCCTGCGTCAGCCTCCTGAGTAGCTGGGATCACAGGTGTGTGCCACCACGCCCAGCTAATTTTTGTATTTTTTAGTAGAGACAGGGTTTCACCATGGCCTTGATCTCTCGAACTCGTGATCCACCCACTTCGGCCTCCCAAAGTGCTGGGATTACAGGCATGAGCCACCAAGCCGGGCCCCTGACCACAGCTTTTAAATATCACCTTCTTGCTGAACAAATTGCTCTCAGTAGCTTGGAGAAGCAGGAGAATGGACAGAAATAATGAAACTAAGCAAGATCAGTGGAGAGGAAATGCTGAGGTGGAATTAAGTTTCTCTGTTGGCAGTCATGGGAGGGAAACCTCTGGCACAGTGAAAAGACAGCCTAGACTTCTGATTTTTCCTCTGCCATATGAAGAGCTCAGTGGCATCACTCCTACTCTTAAAAGAAAACAACTGAACAAACTAAAAACCAATAGTTCCTCTTAGATCACAGGGCAAACTGCTGCCCTGAAAACTGGACAGAGAGAGGCTGATACAGAGAAATCACAGCTCACCATGAGCAGAAGCCCAAGAGGAGAAGCCATAACAAGTAGGAACAGCTAGACCGAAATAAAGCAGCTGCTGGAGGCAGAGGCTGGACCAGCTAGAGTTAAAAGCCCTTGCCTTCAGGGCTCCCATACTTTCTTGAGTTTTATCTCCAGGAGCCCTACAAGGTCCCTGCTGTGAAGATTGGAGGGAAACTTCATGCATCCAGCTGGGACAGAGGAAAAGCAGCCATTTGGAAATGCAGCAGAGCATTCTGTTCTCCTCCAGCTCCCTGCAACAAAGGACGGCATGTGTGAGAGTCTAGACAAAAGCCTGACCTGACCCAGGGAAGGTCAGTGAGCCAACACCAGCCCCTCTAGCCACCCTGTCATATCTAAGTGGGAGGGGAGCTGAGCAGCACTTGTGGAGGTCACACGACAAGAGCAGAGACCCACACCACTGAAACCTAATCACAAGATGAGAGAATACTCCCCTCCACACCTCCACGGCAGCAGGACCCCTGTACAGTAACAGGGGATCAATCACAGTGAGATAACTACAAGGCTCAGACTATTTCAGAAAGCTTTCCAGAGGAGGCAAAAGCAACACTAGAAGAAATTGAAGCCTCAGACATCTACAGATATAGCAAATAGTAAACACAGTGTAATTCTCCTAGCAAGATAAACACCAACCAACTCCCTAAAGCCTATATATCTAAGTTCTTATTACCCCATACATCATGTCTGGTTTTCAACAAAAATTTACAAGGCATGCTAAAGCACAAGAGAAAATCCAAAGAGAAAAAAAAAGCAGGAGAACCAGAATCAGATATGACAATAATTTTGGAATTATCAGACAAGGAACTTAATATAAGTATGATCAATGTGCTAAGGGTGCTAATGAAAAAAGCAAACAGGCCTGGCCCTCTGATCCATGTGCTCCGGAGGCCATGACTGTCAGACTCTTCAGTGTCCGGTGGTTCATCTCAGTCACCACAGGACCCTGGGGGGCTGTTGCCACCTCTGCGGGGGTGAGGAGTCGCTTAAGTGCGAGGACCTCAAAGTGGGACAATATATCTGTAAAGATCCAAAAATAAATGAAGCTACGCAAGAACCAGTTAACTGTACAAACTACACAGCTCATGACCTGATTTTAGATAATCTGCAGAAAGATCTCACGAGGCTGTATGACAAGAAAATGACAGCTTTAGACTGAGCAAGTGCAAGTTTCATGTTTTCCAGCACCCAACATAACTTATCAGGGGAAGATGGCCGACTAGGAACAGCTCAGGATTTCAGCTCCCAGTGAAAGTGCAGAGGGTGAGAGGACGCCGCATTTCCAGACGGATTTTTATTGCCCACAGACCAGGAGATTCCCAGGTGGAGGAGCCCCACGGGTCACGAGCAAGGCTGTTTCAGCCCCTGCAGCTGTTTTGCCCATGCCCTGGCACGGCGGCTCTCCATACAAAAGACACTGGTCTGGGTGCCCTCTTAGCTGGTGATCGGAGCTCTGAGAGGGCAGAGTCACCCATTCATCTGAAATAGTGAGCCAGGCCAGGAGATTCCTAGGCAAAAAAAAAAAAAAAAAAAACCACCAGGAACCTCAGCGCCGCTGTTTCAGCCGGCTCAGTGAGTTGAGGCAAAGGAGATCCCGGGGCCTTTTCAACAGGCGACTGGAACACCTGGGAGAGATCGACGTTCACCACCAACAACAAAAAAAGACTCTGAGTCAGGGAGCCAGGTGATCAGGCTTGGCTGGTCCCACCCCTACCCCACCTAAAAAAAAAAAAAAAAAAACAGTAATTGAAAACGCTCTGAATTGAGAGCTTCACAGCAAGCGCAGCTGAACCCGGATGGTCCAGCTCTGTGGGGGAGGGGCATCCACCATTACTGAGACACTCCACCACTACAGAGGCAGTCTGCCATCACTGAGGAAGCCCGCCGTTGCTGAGGCAACCCACCATTGCCAAGGCAACCTGCCACTACAGAGAGAGTCCGCAATAACAGAGGCGGGCCACCATTGCCAAGGCAGTTCTAACTACACCCATATAAACAGGACTGCAGGGAAGATCACACGGCAGCCGGGCGGAGCCCACAGCAGCTCAGCAAAGCCTCTGCAGGCAGACAGTGACAAGGCTGCCTCCTCACAGGGCAGGGTAACCCTGAAAGAAAAAAAAAAGGCAGCAGCAAAACGGAAACTCATAAATAAAGCCCTAACTCCCTGGAACAGAACACCTGGGGAAAAAAAGGAGGAGTTTATGAGTTCTGCTGCTGCAGACCTAAACGCCCCTGCCCAGCAACTCTGAATGAACAACGGAGCTCACAGCTCAGGACTTGAGCTCCAATAAAGGACAGAATGTCTCCTCAAGCAGCTCCCTGACCCCCGTATATCCAAAGAGTCACCTCATAAAGGAGAGAACAGACTGACATTTGGCAGGTATCCTTCTGGGACAAAGATAGAAGAAGAAGAAACTGGTAGCAACCCTTACTGTTCTCCAGCTGCTGCAGGCAATCACCAGGCAAGCAGGGCCTGGAGTGGACTTCAGCAGTCCTACAGCAGAGGGGCCAGACTGTTAGAAGGAGAGCTAAGAAAAAGAAGTAACTTCAGCATCCACAAACTGGAAGTTCACTCAGAGACCCAATCTGAAAGTCAGTAACTACAAAGACAAGAGGTGAATAAACCCACAAAGATGGGAAGAAACCAGCGCAAAAAGGATGAAAACACCCAAGACCAGAACACCTCTCCTCCTAAAAGGGATCACAACTCCTCACCAGCAAGGGATCAAGGCTGGATGGAGAAGGAGTGTGATGAAATGATAGAATCAGACGTCAGAAGGTGGGTATGAAGAAACTACAGTGAGCTAAAAGAACATGTTCTAACCCAATGCAAACAAACTAACAACCCTGAAAAAAGATTTGACGAAATGCTAACGAGAACGGACAACATAGAGAAGAATATAAGTGAATTGATGGAGCTGAAAAACACAACACGAGAACTTTGTGAAGCATGCACAAGTTTCAACAGCCAAATTGACCAAGCAGAAGAAAGGATATCAGAGGTCGAAGATCAACTCAATGAAATAAAACGGGAAGGCAAGAATAGAGAAAAATGAGTAAAAAGGAATGAACAAAGTCTCCAAGAAATGTGGGACTATGTGAAAAGACCTAATCTATGTTTGATAGGTGTACCTGAATATGACGAAGAGAATGAATCCAAGCTGGAAAATACTCTTCAGGATATTATCCAGGAAAACTTCCGCAACCTAGCAAGGCAGGCCAATATTCAAGTCCAGGAAATACAGAGAACACCACAAAGATATTCCTCAAGAAGAGCAACCCAAGGCACATAATCGTCAAATTCACAAGGGTTGAAATGAAGGAGAAAATACTAAGGGCAGCCAGAGAGAAAATTTGGGTTACCCACAAAGGGAAGCCCATCAGACTCACAGCAGATCTCTCAGCAGAAACCCTACAAACCAGAAGAGAGTGGGGGCCAATATTCAACATTCTTAAAGAAAAGAACTTTCAATCCAGAATCTCCTATCCAGCCAAACTAAGATTCATAAGTGAAGGAAAAATAAAATCCTTTGCGAACAAGCAAGTACTCAGAGATTTCATCACCACCAGACCTGCTTTACAAGAGCTCCTGAAAGAGGCTCTACACATATAAAGGAACAACCAGTACCAGCCACTACAGAAACATACCAAATGGTAAAAAGCATCAACACAATCAAGAATCTGCATTAACTAATGAACAAAACAGCCAGCTAGCATCAAAATGACAGTATCAAATTCACACATAACAATATTATCCCTAAATGTAAATGGACTAAATGCCCCAATCAAAAGACACACACTGGCAAATTGGATAAAAAGACAAAACCCATCGGTGTGCTGTATCCAGGAAACCCATCTCACATGGAGGGATACACAAAGGCTCAAAATAAAGGGATGGAGGAAGATTTACCAAGCATATGGAGAGCAAAAAAAAAGCAGGAGTTGCAATTCTTATCTCTGGTAAAATAGATTTTAAAGCAACAAAGATCAAAAGAGACAAAGAAGGACATTACACAATGGTAAAAGGATCAATGCAACAAGAAGAGCT
Source organism: Sapajus apella (assembly GCF_009761245.1). Taxonomy (NCBI): domain Eukaryota; kingdom Metazoa; phylum Chordata; class Mammalia; order Primates; family Cebidae; genus Sapajus; species Sapajus apella. The sequence continues at coordinate 298,786 of NW_022437168.1, read as the reverse complement.
AATGATCCTAAGTATATACGCACCCAATACAGGAATGCCCAGATACATAAGGCAAGTTCTTAATGACTTACAAAGAGACTTAGGCTCCCATACAATTATAATGGGAGACTTTAACACCCCATTGTCAATATTAGATCAATCAGACAGAGAATTAACAAGGATATCCAGGACTTAAACTCAGACCTGGACCAAGCTAGCCTAATAGACATTTACAGAACTCTCCACCCCAAATCCACAGAATATACATTCTTCTCAGCACCACATCACACCTACTCCAAAATTGACCAGATAATCAGGACTAAATCACTCCTCAGCAAATGCAAAAGAACGGAAATCATAACAAACAGTCTCTCAGACCACAGTGCAATCGAGATAGAACTCAGAATGCAGAAACTAACTCAAAACCGCACAGCTTCATGGAAACTGAACAACTGGCTTTTGAATGTTAACTGGATAAACAATGAAATGAAGGAAGAAAGAAAGATGTTCTTTGAAACCAACAAGAACGAAGACACCACATACCAGAATCTCTGGGACACATTTAAAGCAGTCTCTAGAGGAAAATATATAGCAATAAGTGCCCACATGAGAAGCAAGGAGAGATCTAAAATTGACACTCTAGCATCAAAATTGAAAGAGCTAGAGGAGCAAGATCAAAAAAACTCAAAACCTCCCAGAAGACAAGAAATAACTAAGATCAGAGCAGAACTGAAGGAGACAGAGACACAAAAAAACCCTTCAAAAAATCAATAAATCCAGGAGCTGTTTTTTTGAAAAGATCAACAAAATAGACAGACCACTAGCCAGATTAATAAAAAAGAAAAGAGAGAATAACCAAATTGATGCAATAAAAAACGATAAAGGGGATATCACCACAGATTCCACAGAAATTCAAACCATCATCAGAGATTATTACAAACAACTCTATGCACATAAACTAGTAAACCTGGAAGAAATGGATAAATTCCTGGACACTTGCCTCCTCCCAAGCCTAAACCAGGAAGAAGTTGAAACCCTGTATAGACCAATAACAAGGTCTGAAGTTGAGGCAGCAATTAAGAGCCTACCACCCAAAAAAGCCCAGGTCCAGATGGGTTCACAGCTGAATCCTACCAGACATACAAAGAGGAACTAGTACCATTTCTTCTGAAACTATTCCAAACAATACAAAAAGAGGGAATCCTTCCCAAATCATTTTATGAGACCAACATCATCCTGATACCAAAACCTGGCAGAGGCTCAACAAGAAAAGAAAACTTCAGGCCAATATCCATGATGAACACAGATGCAAAAATCTTCAATAAAATACTGGCAAGCTGACTGCAACAGCACATAAAAAAGCTTATCCGCCATGATCAAGTAGGCTTCATCCCAGAGATGCAAGGCTGGTTCAACATACACAAGTCTATAAACGTAATTCACCACATAAACAGACCAAAGACAAAAACCACATGATTATCTCAATTGATGCAGAGAAGGCCTTTGACAAAATTCAACAGCCCTTTATGCTAAAAACCTTCAATAAGCTAGGTATTGACGGAACGTATCTAAAAATAACAAAACTTATTTATGACAAACCAACAGCCAATATCATACTGAATGGGCAAAAACTGGAAGCATTCCCTTTGAAATCTGGCACTAGACAAGGATGCCCTCTCTCATCACTCCTATTCAATATAGTTCTGGAAATTCTAGCCAGTGCAATCAGGCAAGAAAAAGAAATAAAGGGTATTCAAATGAGAAAGGAGGAAGTCAAATTGTCTCTATTTGCAGACGACACGATTGTATATCTAGAAGACCCCATCGTCTCAGCCCAAAATCTCCTAAAACTGATAAGCAACTTCAGGAAAGTCTCAGGATACAAAATCAATGTGCAAAAATCACAGGCATTCCTATACACCAATAACAGACTTAGAGAGAGCCAAATCAAGAATGAACTGCCATTCACAATTGCCACAAAGAGAATAAAATACCTAGGAATACAACTAACAAGGATCATAAAGGACCTCTTCAAGGAGAACTACAAGCCACTGCTCAACGAAATAAGAGAGGACACAAACAGATGGAGAAACATTCCATGTTCCTGGTTTGGAAGAATCGATATCGTTAAAATGGATGTACTGCCCAAAGTAATTTACAGATTCAACACTATTCACATCAAGCTACCAATGACCTTCTTCACAGCACTGGAAAAAAAAAACACCTTAAACTTCATATGGAACCAAAAGAGAGCCCACATAGCCAAGTCAATTCTAAGCAAAAAGAACAAAGCGGGAGGCATCACACTACCGTACTTCAAACTATACTGCAGGGCTACAGTAATCAAAACCGCATGGTACTGGTACCAAAACAGAGATATAGACCAATGGAACAGAACAGAGGCCTCGGAGGCCACACAACATATCTACAACCATCTGATCTTTGACAAACCTGAAAAAAACAAGCAATGGGGAAAGGATTCCCTGTTTAATAAATGGTGTTGGGAAAGATGGCTAGCCATGTCCAGAAAGCAGAAACTGGACCCCTTCCTGACACCTTACACTAAAATTAACTCCAGATGGATTAAAGACTTAAACATAAGACCTAACACCATAAAAACTCTAGAAGAAAATCTAGGCAAAACCATTCAGGACATAGGCGTAGGCAAGGACTTCATGACCAAAACACCAAAAGTATTGGCAACAAAAGCCAAAATAGACAAATGGGACCTAATCAAGCTCCACAGCTTCTGCACGGCAAAAGAAACAGTCATTAGAGTGAAACGGCAACCAACAGAATGGGAAAAAATTTTTGCAGTCTACCCATCTGACAAAGGGAATTTACATCCAGAATTTACAAAGAACTAAAACAGCTCTACAAGAAAAAAACAAGCCCATTCAAAAGTGGGCGAAGGATATGAACAGACACTTTACAAAAGAAGACATACATGAGGCCAACAAACATATGAAAAATGCTCATCATCACTGGTCATCAGAGAAATGCAAATCAAAACTACATTGAGATACCATCTCACGCCAGTTAGAATGGCGATCATTAAAAAATCTGGAGACAACAGATGCTGGAGAGGATGTGGAGAAATAGGAACACTTTTACGCTGTTGGTGGGAGTGTAAATTAGTTCAACCATTGTGGAAGTCAGTGTGGCGATTCCTCAAGGATGTAGAAATAGAAATTCCATTTGACCCAGCAATCCCATTACTGGGTATGTATCCAAAGGATTATAAATCATTCTACTATAAGGACACATGCACACGAATGTTCATTGCAGCACAGTTTACAATAGCAAAGACCTGGAACCAACCCAAATGCCCATTGATGATAGGCTGGACAGGGAAAATGTGGTACATATACACCATGGGATATTATGCAGCCATCAAAAATGATGAGTTTGTGTCCTTCGTAGGGACATGGATGAACCTGGAAACCATATTTCTCAGCAAACTGACGCAAGAGCAGGAAATCAAACACCGCATGTTCTCACTCATAGGCAGGTGTTGAACAATGAGAACACATGGACACGGCGGGGGAGCACTACATACTGGAGTCGGTTGGGGGGAAATGGGGGAGGGACGGGGGGGTGGGGAAGAGGGGAGAGATAGCCTGGGGAGAAATGCCAGATATAGGTGAAGGGGAGGAAGGCAGCAAATCACACTGTCACGTGTGTACCTATGCAACAATCTTGCTTGTTTTTCACAAAAACCTAAAACGCAATAAAAAAAAAAAACTATTATAAAAAAATAAATAAATCTCTTTCCTCACAAAAAACCAAAAAACAAAAAAAACAAGCAAACAATATAAAGAACAATGGATGATATGTGTAGAAAGATTGAAACCCTGAGAAAGAGTAAAATAAAAAGAGGCTGACCACAGTGGCTCACACCTATAATACCAACACTTTGGGATGTTTGAGCCCAGGAGTTCAAGACCAGCCTGGGCAATAAAGTGAGACCTTGTTTCTATTTAAAAATAGAAAAAAATGAATTTACAGAAACTATTTTTAAAATGTTTTTTAAAATAACACACTAGAAATGAAAACTCCATAATAGAAATGCAGAATGCCTTTAATGGACTTATTAGCAGCCTGGGTATGGCTGAGGAAAAATCTCTGAACTTAAGAACGTATCAAAAGAGAATTTTCTACAGAGAATATCTTAATAGAAACTTCCCAAACTGAAATACAACAAGAAAAGAGTGGGGAAAAAGGCCAGAACAGGACCAGGTGTGATGGCTCATGCATATAATCCCAGCACTTTGGGAGCTTGAGACAGGAGGATTGCTTGAGTTTGAGACCAACCTGGGAAACATACTGAGACCCTGTCTCTACAAAAAGTAAAAATAAGAAAATGGCCAGGCATGATGGCACATGCCTGTGGTCCCAGCTACTTGGGAGGCTAAGTTGGGAGGGTCACTTGAGCCCAGGAGGTCCAGGCTGCAGTGAGCCATGCTTGCACCACTGCACTCCAACATGGGCAACAGAGAAAGACTCTGCCTCAAAAAAAACGAAAGAAAAAGAAAAAAAGGAATAAAAGAAAAGAAACAAAAGGAGGAGAAACAGAGAAAGGAAATCTTTGAAGTAGTAATGACTACAAATTTCCCACAATTAATGTCAGACACCAAACTACAGATCCAGGGAGATCAGAGAATACTAAGTATAATTAAAAAAAAAAAAAAAAAAACACTCTTTACCTAGGTATATCATAATCAAATTGTAGAAAACCAAAGACAAAAAGGAAAACCTTGAAAGAAGCTAAGGAGGTGCGGGAACGTGGGGTGGAGGGGGACACCCTACTGGTAGAGGAACAAGGATAAGAATTACATCAGGATTCTTGTCATAAACCATGCAAACAACAAGTGAACGGAGTGAAATATTTAGTGTTAAAAAAAAAAAAAAAAGAAAGAAAGCCACCCTATAAACCTATATTCCATGAAATTATTCTTCAAAAGTGAAGGAGAAAGCAGAATTTATCCTTGGGATAAAGGATTAGTCTAACATATGCAAATCAATCAACGTGATACATCACATCCACAAAATAAAAGGTAAATAAATACCAAATGATCATCTCCATAGATGCAGAAAAAGATTTGATAATTTAAATGTTTGTTCAGGGTTTAAAAAAAAACTCTCAACAAAACAAGTGCAGAAGGAAATTTCTTCAACATAGGCCATTCATAAAAAGCTCACAGTTAATACAATCAATGAGAAAAAAACTGAAAATGTTTCTTTTAAGAGTTTGTACAAGGCAAGGATCCACATTTGCCACTTCTAGTTAACATAGTACGGAAAGAACTAGCAAAATTAGACAACCACAAGAAATAAAAGGCATCCAAATTGGAAAGGAATGCCAGGTGCTATGGCTCACACCTGTAATCCCTGTATTTTGGGAGGCTGAGGTCAGCGGATCGCTTGAACCCAGGAGTTTGAAACCAGCCTAGGCAACATGGTGAAACCCTGTCTCTACAAAAGAATTAAAAAATTAACTGGGTATGGTGGCACATGCCTGTAGTCCCAGCTACTCAGGAGGCTGAAGTGGGAGGATCACTTGAGCCCGGGAGGCAGAGGTTGCAGTGAGCCAAGATCATGGCACTGTACTCCAGCCTGGGAAACAGCAAGACCTTTTCTCAAAAAACAAACAAACAAATAAAATAAACAAACAAATTGTCAAGAAAGAATTAAGTTATCCCTGTTTGTAGATGACATATCCTATATGTAGAAAATACTAGGAACATCACCAAAAAAATGGTTAGAACAAATAAATAAACTCAGTAGACTTGCAAACTGCAAAATCAGCATAAAAAGTCAACAGCATTTTTATATATTAACAATGAACTGTCAAAAAAGAAAACCAAGCCATTTACCATAACTACCCCCCAAAATGCATAGAAACAAATTTTCCCAAGGAAGTGAAAGATCTGTACATAAACTATATAACATTGATGAAATAAATTAAAGATAACAGAAATAAAAAGATAGCCTGTGTTCATAAATTAGAAGGATTGATATTGTAAAAATGATAATACTACCTAAAGCAATCTACAGATTCAATATAATTCCTATCAAAATCCAAATAATATTCTTCACAGAAATAGAAAAAAATCCTAAAATGCGTATGGAACCACAAAAGACCCCAAATAAGCAAAGGAATCTTAAACAAAAAGAACAAAGTTAGAGGCATGATATTACCTGACTTCAAAACATACTACAAAGCTGTAGTAATCAAAATAGCAGGGTACTGACATAAAAACAGACAGATTGAACTGACTAGAGAACCTTGAAATAAATGTATGTATTTACAGTCAATTGATTATCAACAAAGATGCCAGGAACTCACAATGGAGAAAGGATAATCTCTTCAATAAATGATATTGAAACAACTGTATATACACACGCAAAAGAATGAGATTAGACTTTATCTCTCACCATATACAAAAATCAACTCAAAATGGATTAAAGATCTAAATTAAGAACTGACACTGTAAAGCCCCTAGAAGAAAACAAAGGTAAAAAGCTCTTTGATATTGGCCTTGGCAATGAGTTTTTGGATATCACACCAAAAGCTCAGGCAATAAAAGCAAAAACAAAACAAACAAGTAGGACCACATCAAACTAAAGGGATTCTGCATAGCAAAGGAAATAAGCAACAAAATGAAAAGGCAGTGTATGGATTGGAAAAGAATATTTGCAAACCATGTATCAGATAAAGGCTTAATATCCAAAATATACAAGGAACCCACACAACTTAATAGAAAAAAAAAAGGAATTAGAAAACTGGCAAAGGACCTGAATAATTTTTTCTAAGAAGACATACAAATGGCCAACAGGTATATGAAAAGGTATTCAACATCACTAATCACCGAGAAACAGAAATGCAAATAAAAACCACAATGAAGCATCACTTCATACCTGTCGGAAGGGCTATTATCAAAAAGACAAGATGGCCAAGCGTGGTGGCTCACACTTGTAATCCCAACACTTTGGGAAGCCGAGGTGGGAGGATTACTTGAGGGAAGGAGATCAAAACCAGTCTGAGTGACATAGTGAGACCCCATCTCTACAAAAAATAAAAAATAATAATTAGCCAGATGTGGTGGTGTGTACCTGTAGTCACAGCTACTCAGAAAGCTGAGGCAGGAGGATCACTTACGCCCAGGAGTTCAAGGTTTCAGTGAACTTTGATGACACCACACTCTGGCGCTTGTGACAGAGCAGAGCTTTCTCTAAAAATAAAGAAAGGAATAAATAAGTAGAAGATAACAGTTGGTGAGGGTGTGGAGAAAAAGGAACCCCTGTATGCTCTTGGTGTGAATGTAAATTGGTATAGCCATTATGGGAAACAGCATAGAGGTTCTTCATAAAAATCAAATATCAAACCACCAGATGACCCAGCGATCCCTCTGCTATATGTATATCCAAAGGAAGTGAAACCAGTATCTTGTAGCCATATCTGTGTTCCCATGTTCACTGCAGCATCACTCACAATAGCCAAGGTATAGAAACAACCTACGGGCTCATCAGTGGATGAATGGATAAAGAAATTGTGAGATGGCCAGGCGTGGTGGCTCATGCCTGTAATCCGAGCACTTTGGAGGCCAAGGCAGGTGGATCACCTGAGGTTAGGAGTTCAAGACCAGCCGGACCAACATGGTGAAACCCTATCTTAAAAAAAAAAAAAAAAAAAAAAGAAAGAAAGAAATTGTGAGAGATACATACATGTGAATATTACTCAGCCTTAAAAGAGAAGGATACACGCCATTTGCCACAACATGGATGAACCTGAAGGACCTTATGCTAACTGAAATAAATCAGACACAGAAATAAAAATATGAAATGATCTTATTTGTAAGTGGAATCTTAAAAGAAGTCAAATACATAGAAATGAAAAGTAGAAAAGTGGTTACCAGGGGTGAGAGGTGGGAGAAAATTGGGAGACATTGGTCAAAGGGTATAAACTTGCAGTTATATAAAATAAATGAGTCTGGATATCTAACAGACTGCATCAGGACTATAGTTAATAATATTGTTTCCTGGAAATTTGCTAAGAGTAGATTATATGTGCTCTTACTATGTAAAATGTAACTAGGTAAAATGACAGATACGTTCATTTGCTTGACTATAGGAAATCATTTCACTATGTTTGTATATATGAACACATTATGCTGTATACCTGAAATATATACAATAAAAAATAAATAAATATCTTTAGAAAATGAAGGCGAATTAAGGACTTTCTCACACAAACAAAAACTGAGGGAATTCGTTGCCAGTAGACCTGTATTGTAAGAGTTGTTAAAAGTTCTTCAGAGACAAGGAAAATGTTATAGTTCTGAAACTTGGAGCTACCTAAAGAAGGGAAGTATGTTAGATAAAGAATAAACAAAAGCAAAATAAAACCTTAATTTTTCTTCTTATTAATTGAACTAATAGATAACTTCAAAATAATAATAGCAAGAATGTACTGGGTAAATACTTTATGGATAAGTTAAATGAATGATAGCAATGTGAATACTTCTGTTATAAGGTACTCACACTACCCATGAAGTAGATTTGAGAATGGACTTAAATTGTTTGTAAACTAGCCAGGTGCAGTGGCTCATGCCTGTAATCTCAGCAATTTGGAAGGCCAAAGCAGGAAGACTACATGAGCCCAGGAGTTTGAGACCATCCTGGGCAACATAATGAAACCCCATCTGTACAAAAATTGTTTTTTAAAAAATTAGCTGGGCACAGTGGTGTGCACCTATAATCTCGGCTACTTGAGGGGCTGAGGTGAAAGAGCTTCTTGAGCCCAGGAATTTAAGACTGCAATGAGCTTTGATTGCACCACCACACTCAAGTCCAGGTGGCAGAACAAGACCCTATCTCAAAAATAAACAAAGCAAAATTAGCCATAAATTAGTTGCAAAAGTATCCTGAAAACCCTAAGGAAGCCATTAATTTTTAAAAATAGAGATAGGGTCTTGCTGTATTGCCCAGGATGGTCTTGAACTCCTGGGTTCAAACCATCCTCCTGCCTTAGCCTTCCAAAGTGTTGGAACTGTAGGCATGAGCCACCAAACCCAGCCTAAATTATTTTAAAAAGAAGTATAATTGATATGCTAAGAGATGAGAGAAAATAAAATAATACAAAGCGTTCAGTTAAAACCTGAAGACAGAAGGAGAGAAAAATTTTTAAAAAAGAAGTGAAGAACAATTGAATGAAAAGGTACAAATGTGGTAGCTATTAATCCAACTATATCAATAACCACTTCAAATATAAATGGTTCAAATATGCCAGTTAAAAGGCAGAGACTCACAGAATAGAAAACAAGACTCAACTACATGTTGTCTGCAAGAAATCCACTTTACATATAAAGACACAGATAGATAAAGAATAAAGGGATGGATAAAAATACATAATGCTAACACAAATAAAGAGAATCCTGGAATAGCCACATGAATTCAAAACAAGGCAGACTTCAGAACAAAAATTATCAGGGATAAATAGAAGTACGACATAGCAAAAAGGTCAATTTCCTTGAAAACACACAATTCTTAATATGTATTCCTCTAACAAGAGATTGTCCAAATACATAAGGCAGAAGCAGACAGAATATCTCAAACAACTCAACCATAGTTGAACTCAATCATCAAATAACTGAACTTGACAATTACAGAATATTCATCCACTGACAGCAGACTATACATTATTTTCAAGTTTACATAGAATATTCAGAAGATAAATCACATTCTGGGCCAAAAAGACACTTCAAAAATTTTAAAAGAAAAGATATTATGCAAAGTATGCTCTTGCATCACAATGGATTAAAAACTAGAAATCAGTAACTGAAAGGTAGCTGGAAGTTTCTCCAATATTTGGAGATTAAATAAGACACTTCTAAATAATACATAGGTCAAAGTCTCAGAATAAATTAAAAATGTTTTGGCCGGGCTCGGTGGCTCACACCTATAATCCCAGCACTTTGGGAGGCCGAGGCGGGTGGATCATGAGGTCAAGAGATTGAGACCATCCTGATCAACATGGTAAAACCCCGTCTCTATTAAAAAATACAAAAATTAGCTGGGCATGGTGGCGCACGCCTGTAGTCCCAGCTATTTGGGAGGCTGGGGCAGGAGAATTTCTTGAACCCAGGAGGCGGAGGTTGCAGTGAGCCGAGATGACACCATTGCACTCCAGCCTGGGTAAAAAGAGCGAAACTCCATCTCAAAAAAAAAAAAAAAATGTTTTGACCTGAATGAATATGGAAATAGAACTTATTAAAATTTATGGGACATAGTGAAAGCAGTGCTAAAAGGAAAATTTATAGCATTGAATGCCTATATTAGAAAGGAACAAAGACCTTAAATCAATAATCTAAGCTTCCATCTTAGAAAACTAGAGAAAGAAGCATACTATAAGCCTAGAACAAGCAGAAGAAAATAAATAATAAAAATTAAAACAAAAATCAGTGAAATTGAAAACAGAAAGACAAAATAGCAAAAAAAAAAAAAAAAAAAAAAAAAAAAAAAAAAAAATTGGTTCTTTGAAAAAATCAAAAAAATTGGTAACTTATAGCTAGGCTAACAAAAAAAAAACAGAGAGACATAAATTGTTAATATTAGAAATGAAAAATGGGACATTACTACTGATCTCAGGGACATTGAAAGTATAATAAAATATGCTCAACAACTATGGTCACAAATTTGATAACTTAGATGACCAGCTTCTTGGGAGGCTGAGGCAGGAGAATCGCTTGAACTCATGAGGCAGAGGTTGCAGTGAGCTGAGATCACAACTGCACTCCAGCATGGGCAACAGATTGAGACTCTGTCTCCAAAATAAATAAATAAATAAAATTAGTATTTAATAAACTTCAAAAACAGACAGCATCAGGCCCAGTGGTAAATCCTACCAATCATTTAGGGAATAAATTGTACCAATTCTGTACAATTTCTTCCAGTGAACAGAAGGAAAGATAATATCTCTAACTCATTCTAGGAAGGGAGCATTACCCTAATACCAAAACCAGGTAAAAACATTACAAAAAAGGAAATCTACAGATCATTACCTTTTCATGAGCGTATGGAATAACCTGCAGCAAAGTATTAGTAATTGAATCCAACAATGTATAAGAAGAATTATATATCACAACCAAGTAATATTTATTACAGGTATGCAAGGCTGGTTCACATTTTTAAAAAATCAATTTAAGGCTGGGTGTGGTGGCTCACATATGTAATCCCAGCACTTTGGGGACTGAGACAGGTAGATCACCTGGGTCCAGTAGTTTGAGACCTGTCTAGGCAACATGGCAAAACCCCATCTCTACTAAAAATACAAAAAATTAGCCAGGCATGGTGGCATATCCCTGTAGTCCCAGCTACTCAGGGGGCTGAAGCAGGAGGATGTCTTGAGCCCTGGAGTCTGAGGCTGCAGTGAGTCCTGATAGTGCCACTGCATTCCAGCCTGGACGACAGAGTAAGTCCCTGTCTCAAAACAAACAAACAAAAAACTATGTAATTCATGCCATCAACAGGTTAAGCAAGAAAAATCATATAATCACATAAGTAGATGCAGAAAAGCATTTGACAAAATTCAACACCCAGGTATGATACAAACTCTCAGCAAACTAGGATAGAGGGGAATGTCCTCAATTTGATAAATAACATTTATAGGCCAGGGTGCTGGCTCATTCCTATAATCCCAGCACTTTGGGAGGCCACGGCAGAAGGATTGCTTGAGGCCAGGAGTTTGAGATCAGCGTGGGCAACACAGATGGATTCCATCTCTAAAAAGGCACACACACACAGAGAAACATCTACAGAAAAAAAATATAGCTAACATCATACTTAATTCTTGGTGAGAAACTAGGTGTTCTCTCCTTAAGATCAGGAGCAAGGATGTACCCTACCACCATTCGTATTCAACATTGTACTGGAAGTCCTAACTAATGCAAGAAGATTTTTAAAAGGAAATTAAAGCTATACAGATTAGGGGTAAAGAAAAGAAACTGTTTTCCTTCACAAATGACATGATTGTCTATGTAGAAAATTCCAAAGTATTGACCCAAAACTCCTGAACTAATAAGTAATTATAGCAAGGTTTTTTTTAAATGGAGTCTCGTTCTATTGCTCAGGCTGGAGGGCAGTGGCTTGGTCTTGGCTCACTGAAACTCTGCTTCCTGGGTTTGAGTGATTCTCCTGCCTCAGCCTTCAGAGTAGCTGGGATTACAGGAATGTGCCACCAAATTTTTGTAATTTTAGTAGGGACCAGATTTAACCATGTTGGCCAGGCTGGTTACGAAGTCCCTGCAGGTGATCCACCCACCTTGGTCACCCAAAGTGCTGGGATTACAGGCATCAACCACTGTGCCTGGCCAGATTATAGCAAGATTACAATTTAGTAAATTATCATAATTTTATGTTGCCTCAGCTCCCACTTTTAAGGGAGGTTTAGCTTTCCTATGCCAGAAGGAGAGCTCAGTCACCCTTGACAGTTTTCAGGTTGTACACCTCCTCCCAGGTCCTCAAGGTGGTAAATCCAGATATCTGCCTTATACAACTGCCTCCTGGTGCCGACCTCCATATAGGACAGCTACATACAGCCCACCGACTAGCCCTGCATACTCTATGTATTGGGGTGGATGGCTGCACATGAGATTCCAATTCATATTGAGTACCTTTGGACTGCTTATCTGTTTAATTATGCCCATCAGATGCCTTACTAGGTACCTGACTCAGATTTCTCCTGTAGCCTTTTGTGTTTCTGCTACTCAAATAGCACCCATGACAAGGCACAAGGTCTAATGCTTAGACATTACATGGTCAATTTCAGTGGTAATGACACAGTGTAGGTTACTGCCCCGGTATTAGAAGTAGAACACCACACCCAAGTGGTCCAAGCCAGTGGCTGGGTATAAAAAGCTTGGCGGTATCTCTTCTGCCTAGTAGACTGGGCTCCCCACTTTTCCACTGCTTCCTTTAAATGGATCATTCAGGGATTTGCCCATGAACTTAAAACCACCCATGCCGTATTCTCCAATATATATTGCTAATTTCTGCACTCTTTCTCCCTGTCTGTACTCTCTAACATAACCTCTGTGTAGGGGGCCTCCAACCACGTCATGTAATTCCAGAACCTGTAAGTAATAAAATCTTTATTTCTATCTTGTCTCTCCTAATCATTGAAGGGTTGCTCTCCATCTTAAAGATCATAAGTTTTAAAATACAGGATACAAAATTGATAAACAAAAGTCAATTGCTTTCCTACATGCCAGCAATAAACAATTGGGATTTAAAATAAAAAACACAATAACATTTACATTAGCACTTAAAAAGTACTTAGTAATACATCAACAAAATGGGTACATGGTCTATATAAAGAAATCTAATGAAATCAAAGAAGTTCTAAATAAATGAAAAGATATTCCATGTTCATGAATAGGAAACCTCAATCTTTTAAAGACTTCAGTTCTTCCTAATTTCATCTATAGATTCAATGTAATCCAATCAAAATCCCAGCAGGTTATTTTAAAACTGATTTATTTATAAACTGATTCTAAAAATTATATGAAAAGACAAAAGACCCAGGATAGTCAATACAATATTGAAGAAGAAACAAGTTGGAAGACTAATACTACCTAAAGCCTTACTATAAAGCTATAATAATCAAGAAAGTATAGTGTTGGCGATAGAATAGATAACCACATCAATGAAGAAGAATAGAGAACACACAGATCCACAAAAATATAATTAACTGATATTTTCAGGAATTAAAAGCAATTCAACAGATAATATACGATCTTTTCAACAAATGATGCTGGAATGTTTAGGCATGCATACAACAAAAGGGAAAAAATATGAATCTAGACACTGATCTTAAACCTCTCACAAAAATTAACTCAAAATTGATTATGGACCTAAATTTCACATGCAAAGCTTTTAGAAGACAACCCGGGGAAAATCTTGGGAGGATTTTTAAAGCATAATCCATGATCAATGAAGAAAAACTGGTATGTTGGAATTCGTTGAAATTAAAAACTTTTGCTCTGTAAAGACATTGTTAAGAAAGTGGAATGACAAGACACATATTCAGAGAGAATATTTGCTGAATACATAGCTAATAAGGGACTTGTATTCATTTACCAGCAATCCCCGCACTTTGGGAGGCTGAGATGGAAGATTCATTTGAGCCCAGGAGTTCAAGATCAGCCTGAGTAACATGGGGAGAAAATTTTTTTTTTTAATGTGCTGTGTCACTTTGGGAAGTTGAGGTGGGTGGGTCACCTGAGGTCAGGAGTTCGAGACCAGCCTGGTCAATATGATAAAACCTTGTCTCTACTGAAAATACAAAAATTAGCCAGGTGTGGTGGCAGGTGTCTGTAATCCCAGCTACTCAGGAGGCTAAGGCAAGAGAATCACTTGAACCTGGGAGGTGGAGGTTGCAGTGAGCCAAGATCATGCCACTGCACTCCAGCCTGGGCAACAGAGTGAGACTTTGTTTCAAAAAACAAAACACAAAAATGTGCTGTGTGTGGTGACACTTGCCTGGCTACTCAGGAGGCTGAGGCCTGAGGAACACTTGAACCAGGAGCTGGAAGCTACTGCAAGCCATGATATGCCACTGTACTTCAACCTAGGCAAAAGAGCAAGACTCTGTCTCAAAAAATAAAACAAAAACAAAAAATCTGAACAATAAGAAAACAAACAATTAAACTTAAAAATATACAGGCTGTTGCAGAAGCTCACACCTATAATCCCAGCACTTTAGGAGGCTGAGGCGGGAGGATTGCTTGAAGCCGGGAATTTGAGACTTGTCTGCACAACACAGCGAGACCCCAGGTGTACAAAAATAAAAATAAAAAATTAGCTGGGCATGGTGGCACATGGCTGTAGTCACAGCTACCTGGGAGGCTGTGTAGGGAGGATCACTTGAGCCCAGGAATTGGAGGCTACAATGAGCTATGATTACACCACTGCTCTCCAGCTTAGACAACAGAGTAAGACTCTGTCTCAAAAAATAAAAATAAATGATCAAAAGATCTGAAGAGACATCTCACCAAAGAAAATGTAAAGATGGCAAATAAACATATGAAAAGATGCCTGATGGCTGGGCATGGTGGCTCACATCTGTAAGCCTAGCACTTTGGGAGGCCGAGGCGGGTGGATCACAAGGTCAGTAGTTCAAGACGAGCCTGACCAAAATGGTGAAACCCTGTCTCTACTAAAAATACAAAAATAGCTGGGCATGGTGGCATGTGCCTGTAATTCCAGCTACTTGGGAGACCAAGGCAGGAGAATTGCTTGAACCTGGGAGGCAGAGGTTGCAGTGTGCCGAGATCCCACCACTGCACTCCAGCCTGGCAATAGAGTGAGTCTCTGTCTCAAATTAAAAAAAAAATGCTTGACATTATTCATTATTAAAGAATTGCAAATAAGAACAATGAGATTTCACTACATGTTAAAATGATTAAAATCTAAAACAATGACAAACACCAAATATTGACAAGAATATGGGGCAAGTGACAGTCACCTTGAAAGACAGTTTAACAGCTTTTTACACAGCTAAACAAAGCCTTACCATATGGTCCAGCAACTATGCTCCTAGGTATTTACTCAAATGAGTTGAAACACAAGCATCTGAAAATGAATGCTTTATTCATAATTGTAAAAAACTGGACGCAACCAAGATACCCTTCAAAAAGCGAATGATTCAACACATTGTGCTATATTCATATAATGAAATACTATTTGGCAATAAAATTAATTACCTATTAAGTTACAAAAAGACAGGGAGGAACCTTAAATGCATGTTACTAAGGGAAAGAAGCCAGTCTAAGAACTGCATACAGTATAGTTTCAATTATATGAAATACTGGAAAAGGCAAAATTATGGAAATAGTAGGGTTTAGGGGAAATGGAGGCATTAACAGGTAAAGTGCAAGGGATATTCTAAGCACTGGAACTATTCTGTATGATACTATAATGATGGATACATGGCATTTTGCACTTAACAAAAGACTTGGTAACAAAAAGAATAAATTCTAATGTAAACCACAGAGTTTAGTTAGTACTAGCTTATCAAGACAGGTTCATCAGTTGTAACAAAAGTACCACACTAATTCAAGATGTTAGTAATAGAAAGCTGGGCCGGGCGTGGTGGCTCAAGCCTGTAATCCCAGCACTTTGGGAGGCCGAGGCGGGTGGATCACAAGATCAAGAGATCGAGACCATCCTGGTCAACATGGTGAAACCCCGTCTCTACTAAAACTACAAAAAATTAGCTGGGCATGGTGGCGCGTGTCTATAGTCCCAGCTACTCAGGAGGCTGAGGCAGTAGAATTGCCTGAACCCAGGAGGCGGAGGTTGCGGTGAGCCGAGATCGTGCCATTGCACTCCAGCCTGGGTAACAAGAGCGAAAAACTCCGTCTTAAAAAAAAAAAAAAAAAAAAAAAAAAAAAAATGGAAAGCTGGGAGTTGGAGAAAGAAAAGGTAAATAGGAACTTTCTGTACTGTCAGCTCAATTTTCTGTAAACCCAAAAGTGATCTAGAAAATAAAGTTTATTTTCTTTAAAAAAAAGATTTGAGGAAAGCACGTTTCCAAAAGCTTAGAAAGGAGGGCTAGGATCCCATGGCCCCATACTCATAGCCACTCATAAATAGTTCCAGAACTATGGGAAGAGGGAGTCACTGCAGAATTCTGAGAGAAACATGGCAGTGATTCTGATTGCAAAGGGGTGAGGGATGGCAGGGAGCCATGTGGCAGCTCAAACAGCTCTGAAGTACCTGGCAGGGTAGACAGAGTGTTGCTGGCCTCACCCAGATCTCAGACACAGCAGAGGCCCTGGTGGACAACTCGGATCCTACCTTCAGAGAAGAGGCTTCACCTAGCAGCAGGTACTTGGCAAATTCATCTGTCTGAGAACTTAACTTGTGTTCCCAAAGCCTAGGAAGCGTCAGGCCCTGTGCTGGGGGCCAAGGATCCGGTGTGAACATAGACGAGGGCCCTCTGGGTCTCCTGGCCTGGCAGGGAATGAAGACAGCAACTGCTGAAATAGCAGAAGCCTGTGGGTTCAAACCCGGGGGAGGGGGGGTGGTAAAGGGTGCACAATGTGATATGACCCCTACCTGAGTGGAGGACCCAGTGGGGACAGAGAGAGTCCTGGGAGGATGAGAGTCCTGAAGAACGAGGAGTTAGCTCAAGGTGGAGGAAGCACCAGGGTCAAGGAAATGCAGTCAGTGCTGGGGAGGCAAGAAAGTACAGCAAGAACCTGAAATCACAGCAAGGCCGGGCTAAGGAGGTTTGTGAATCACAAGAAGGAGGCCAGGCTTTCCCTAAAGGGCAATAGGAGACCACAGAAGACTGGCCACACCTGCAATTCGAACCAGACTTTTGAGCACTCTCAGAATACAGAAATTAGAACATGAACTGACTGTATGTGGGGAGACAGACAGGTCATTTCTCAGGCATAGGCAACAGGGGTTACTGGCTTGGAGAGGGTAGCAAGAGTAACTAGGATGTCTAAGCAGTGTTGCAAGCCTAACCTGCACACAAATAGGCCCTGCTGCCCCTCCCCCAACCAGCCTGCTGCTCACCCTTGTGGGTAACAGTAACTCACATCACTCTTCCCATTGCTCAGGACACACACAGCCTTCGTGTCATCCTTAATGCCTTTGTCAGCAAATTCTGCCAGCTTTACCTTCCAAATATTCCAGGAGGCCACTTCTTATCGCCTGGTCCAAGACACCGTCATTTATACCAGGATTGCAGCACAAGCTCCCCTCCACCCTGGTCTCCCAGCCCACCTCAGGCTAAATTCACTTTGATGTGCCATTTCCCAGAGTTTGACGGGTCTCTGCCACCTTAGGCCTCTGTAGAATAAAGCAGAATGGCCATCACCTCATCCCAAAACCATTCAGGATGGATGCTGGTCAATGCCACCCAGATTTACACTGGGGAGTTTGACAATTCTATCTGAGGCACAGCAAAGGGCCTGTCCCTTGGCTCAAGTGGAGTATGTACTCAAATCCTACAGCTTCTAACACAGTCCACCTCGCCACAGTCAGCTCGCCCAGGCCCTGTTACACCTGCAGGTTCCAGTACTTCACCCCAGACTGCCTGAATAAGTGTCTGGGTACAGCCTGGGATCTGTGTTTAGCCTATGCTTCTCCAATCTGACCCTGTCCCCCCGTAAGGGCTGTCACTGACATGTTTTATTTGCAGGCTCCACATCTCCTTCAGACTGTGGGATGAGATGGGCCCCCTCCAGCAGGGCCCTGAGCCACTGTGTGAGTTGACCAGTTACAAATACAGCTACTTGTGCTCCCTCACCAGCTCACTCCCCACCTCCCACACACCAGGCATTTGCCGTGGGCACAGGCAGGAAAAGCGAACATTGACTCAAGGCCCACTGAGTGCCAGCCACTGAGCACCAAGATGCAGCTGCTGTCAAGGAGCTCCCAGCCACAGAGAGACAGAAATTCAGTAGGCAAGGCTCCAGGACAGGTGATGGGAGGGAACAGCCAGGGCGAGCAGAGCTTGGGAAGCCCCTGCAGCAGGCGGCAGTCAAGCCTAGTCTTCACACTTAGGGCACATCCAAATCACACGAGACCTCATCTTACACACGGATCCCAGGCTGCACCCAGACACTTACTCAGGCGGTCTGGGGTGGAGTCCTGGAACCCGCAAGTGTAACAGGGCCTGGGCGAGTCTGACTCAGGTGGACTGTGTTAGAAGCTGCAAGGAGAGGGAGGGGCTGAGAGTCATCACCACTTCAGGCTTCCTCAGAGTTCTGGGGAGCTGTGGGTGGGCAGAGGGGTGCAGGAGTGTAGCTAGGGAAGAAAGAACAAGGTCAAAGGGCAGCCCTGCTTGACAGAGGTCCGGATGTGGTGCCTCGGTCTCTGGCAAGTGCGAGTGAGGATACTGTGTGCCTCCCAGTGAAGACTCAGTGAGTGGCACATGATCCTCCTATCACTTTTCTGGAGCAGATTATTGCTTCTTTCAGCCCCCTCAGCTCTCCATTTGCACCCGTTTTCCAGCCGCAATATAACACGAAGCTCCCTGACCTCCAAATCCAGTCTTCCCCTCCACAATGGCCTTACCTAGCCCCACCAGCTGCTGCTCTTTGAGTTACAAGGACTCCTGCCTGTGTCGGCCCTGGGGAATCAGTGCTAAGGGCTCTTATTTCCTTATGTATTGTGAAACCTGCTGCACGGAGTTTCAGAACAAGAATAAGAAAATCTCAGGAGCTGCCAGGGCCAGACAATGGGCTTGAGGTCAGAGAATTACTGGATGTCAAACTCCAAGGAAAGGACCCTCCCTTCCCGTTTTCTTCCCTCCCCTCCATTGGTGACTTTTCTGCCCCAAGAAAAACTGCTGGGGAAGATTCCCACTGCCCCTGCTAGTCAGCAGAGGCCACAGGGCTCTGCATCCAGTAAGGGGAAGGTGATATAAAGGCAAGGGAAACAAGGTCCCTTGGGCATTTACCTGGAATGCAGGATGAGGTGTATGCTCTTGGAGAAAGGTGGGCCCATTACAAGGAGAGCAAGAGTAGGGCATGAGAGAGAGGGTGGGATGGACATCACCAAGTAGAGGCCTTGAAGAGATGCGAGGGCTGATGGCCAAGGCCAAGAAGCCAGCCACGGGGGCTGGGAAGAGGTTGCAAAACAAAAAAACTTTGTTTTCTACTTTCCTTAGCTCTTGCTTGACATAATGTCTGATGATTGGGCTTTTCTCTCTGTTTAATGCATGGATATTTTGATAAACAGTACCAATCTTTGTGATTTGTTAATTTAGAAATGATCATTTAGCTCATTCATTTAGAATGATCTTTACCTATCAACTGAAGGTGAACGTATGCCTCAGTTTACGTTCTTACTGTAAACTCCTTATTCTCTATAAGAGGTCTGTTTCTGGCTGGGTGCAGTGGCTCACACTTGAAATTCCAGCACTTTGGGAGGCCAAGACAGAAGTATTGCTGTAGGCCAGGGGTTCAAGACTAGCCTGGGCAACATAGGGAGACTGCCACACCCCCATCTGTACAAAAAATAAAAATTAGCTGGGCTTGGTAGCACACTGAGACTCCCCCAGTAGTCCCAGCTACTGGGGAGGCCGAGGCGGGAGAACTGCTTGAGGCCAGGAGCTTGAGACCAGCGTAGGCAACACAGTGAGATTTTGTCTCTCCACAGTTTTTTTGTTTAAAAAGAGGTCTTCTTCTCTAAATAGTAAGCACATTATTTTAATATTCATCATGCTGAAAAATATTGGGAAAGAGAAAAGCACGCCTGACAATTCAAAACTGGCCTGGCACTCTCAGCCAAGCTCTCGGGTAGGCTTTGGTGCACTCCTGTGGAACATGAAACATTCCACAGGACACCAACACCAGACAATGCCACTCTGTAATTAGGATGAAATGAGAAAAAAAAAAAAGATACTCTGTAGTCTTGTCTGAGCACCAACAGAAACAGGGTCACTGTGCAAGCCACAAAAATGTTAATACCACAAATCCTTCCCCTGACTAATTTGAGTCGCTCTGGTCTGTACCCTCCTGGACAGGATTTATCACCACACCCACTGTAGAATCAGCCCTGCCTCTCAAGAGCAGGTAGCCTAAGCAAAGCCCTGCGTCCTTCAATGCTCCCCAAGGTTACTAACAAGAGTCCTAACCTTGTAGTGAGTCTCCTCTGATGCCCTTTTACTGAGATACCCCACAGTTCCTGTGGGGAGTTCTTCCTCACCGCAACAAGGAATAAACCCAATTTGAAGAGTTACAGGTAGGTTTCAGGTGGCCTCTGGCAAGAATAATCCAACAATGCTTTATTATTATTATTATTACTGAGACAGGATCTCATTCTGTTACCCTGGTTGGAGTGCAGTGGTGCCATCACAGCTCACTGCAGCCTCTGCCTTCCAGTCTCCCATGATCCTCCCACCTCAGCACCCCCAAGTACTTGGGACTAGAGGCGTGTGCCACCACACCTGGCTAATTTTTGTAGTTTTTGTAAAGATGAGGCTTCCTATGTTGCCCAGGCTGGTCTTGAACTCCTGGGCTCAAACAATCCATCCACTTCAGCCTCCCAAAGTGTTGGGATTATAAGCATGAGCCACCATGCCCAATCTATGCATTCTTATTCTAGGATCCTGTGTGTTCTTGTTTCCATTTCTAGTTTTTCAAAAAAAAATTTTTTGGTTATATATTTTAGCATCAGCATCATAGTTGACCTGACATTGATTTCCTCCTCCATATCAGGCACTGGGCTGGGGCTTGTGATATGAGCATAAACAGAAAGACAAGAATCCTCCCCTCATAACAAATTCCTCCAGGGTCATGGCATGGAGAAGGAAATAGACAAGCTCATGGGAAGCCTACTTGTAAAACCTTGCCAAAAAAATATGAAAAACCCTCTTGCATACCCCTCCTCACATATTCGTGCCAAGAAACCCTGTTAAAGCTCTGGCCTGAGGGAGGTAGGTCCAGCTGATGCTCCCATTATCCCAGGGCCCTGCTCACCCCACCCCGGCCCTCCTGATGTCTGTCCCTTAGTGCTGAGGCCTTGCCTGGACTAGGGAGAATGCCTGTGGTCAGACGTCCAGTTTCTGGCCAGCACAGAAGGAGCTTGGAAGTCATCACTTGGTCCTAACAAGTAAAAAGCTGAACAGACTGAAAAAAACCAGCAACTCTTCTTGGATCCAGAGAAAAGAGGTCACAGGGCAAACCACTGCCGCCGAAGTATGAGAGACAGGCAGACACAAAGAATCAGGACTTACTTACCAGAGCAGAAACTCATGGGCACCAATGCCAGGGCCGGAAGACGAAACAGTAACTGAAGAACTGCTGGAGGCTCCCCATAGACAAGTATGAGAGTTGAAACCTCCAGGAGACCTCAGTTAAAAGGCGCCCCACACTGTAAGGTGTTTTGCCTCCAGTTCTACCAGGTTCTCAGTGAAGGTCACAGAATAATCCCCTCCTAATTACAGTAGGGGAGGGGAAATGTAGCCATTTTGAAACACACAAGAACATTCCGCTCTTCATCTGGTTTGTCCTCAAGAGAAACTAGTTTACTAGAGCTAACTGACCTGGGGGAAGAGAAATACCTAGCTCCAGCCCCCTCTAGTCCTCCTGTCCCACCCAAGGGTGGAAAGAAACTGAAAAGCAGTGGTAAAGTTCATAGCCCAAGGGCACAGGCTCACTAAAAGATAGACCTGGGCTGGTCGAAGTGGCTCGAGCCTGTAATCCCAGCACTTTGGGAGGCTGAGGCAGTTGGATCACCTAAGGTCAGGAGTTTGAGACCACCCTGGACAACATGGCACAACCCTGTCTCCACTAAAAATACAAAAACAGCCGGGCATGGTTGCACATGTCTGGAGTCCCAACTACCTGGGAGGCTAAGGCAGGAGAATCACTTGAATCCTGGAGGTGGAGGTTGCAGTGAGCCGAGATGGTGCAGCTGCACTCCAGCCTGGGTGGTGACAGAACAAGAATTCCATCTCAAAAAAAAAAAAAAAGACTGAGACCCAATCATGAAAGCTATGGGACACTCCTCCTCCCCCACACTTTAATGCCACATCACAAAGGGCCTATTTACCAGAGTTCCTTTTACCTAGTGGTATATGATTTTCTTGTTCAACAACAACAAAAACATTACAAGGCACACTAAAAAGCAAAATGCACGGTTTAGAGAGACAGCACAAGCATTAGAACCAAATTCAGATATGTCAGGGATGGTACAATTAACAAACCATGAATTTGAAACAACTCTGAATGATACGCTAAGGCCCTCATGAAAATGTAGACAGCATGCAAGAACAGGTGGTGATGTACAGAGAGATGATAATTCTAAGAAAAAAATAAAAACGAAATGCTAGAGTTCAAACACTAACTGAAGTGAAGAATGTCTTTGGTCTCGTTAATAAACTGGACACAGCTGAGGAAAGAATCACTGAGCTTGAGGACATGTCAATAGGAACTCCTAAAACCCAGAAGAAAAGAAAAAAGACAGGGAAAAGGGACAGAATATTCAAGAACTGTGAGATAATTACAGTAGGTATAACATACATGAGACGTGAATAGCAGCTGGAGAAAAAGGAGCAGAATAGATGAACCAATGATGAATGAGAATTTCCCCAAATTAGTGTCAGACACCAAACCTGGGATCCAGGAAGCTCACAGAACATTGAGCAGGACAAATGCCAAAACAAAATGAAATAAACCAAGCCAAAACAGAAATATACCTAAATATATTATAGGCAAACTGCAGAAAGAAAGAATGTGGCCCTGACTTCTACCTGGAAAACAAGGAGGAAATGAAAAGCTGAAAGTTGCTAGGCCTGGTGGCTCATGCATGTACTCCCAGCACTTTGGGAGGCGAGTCGGGAGAATTGCTTGAGGCCAGGAGTTTGAGACCAGCCTGGGCAATATGGTGAAAACCCATCTCTACAAAAAATAAAAATTAGCCGGGCATAGGGATGCACAACTGTAGTCCCAGCTGCTCCAGGGGCTTGAGCGGGGAAAGGAAGGCTGAGGTTGCACTGAGCATACATCACACCACTGCACTCCAGCCTGGGCAACAGAGGGAAACCCTGTAGAAAAAGAGGGAGGGGGAGGGGCGAGGGGAGAGGAAGAGGGGAAGGAAGGGAGGAGGGAGGGAGGAAGGAAGGAAGGATCAGAGAACCAGAAACTTACCATACCGTACCCTGTCCTGATCAGAGGTCTCACTGGCCAAGGTAGGGATGACATCAGACAAGGAATGTTGGGGATTTCCCATGGTTCCTGATGCCTGGAAGCCACTTGATCCATAGTTTCCACTTAATCTCTTTTATAAATAAACCTCTCTGCTCCTGGGGCCATCAACCTTGGCGAAGCCGCGGCCTCAGTTCCAGATGAAGGCGGCCCAGGTCACAGCCCACCTTCCGCACGCAAGGGGCGGAACTCAGCGTTGCGCAGAGGATAGGAGACCCCCTCCCGCTCCCTGGCCCTTGGTCCCCGCTTGGTGGCAACGGATGCCGGTGGGTTCGCTCCTGCTGGACGACAACCGCCTCCTGCGGCGGCTTGTCAATCCCTCACACCCCTCCCGGCACTCACCGCCTCGTAAAGGCGCTAAGGGCAGGAGAACAGACTGGAGTGGGGCTGATGGGAGTGCCCCGCAGGGAGACTCTTGGAGCAAACACTGGGGAGAGCTGATGCTGCCCCGCCTCCGGCGTGCCAGCATCATTACCGGTATGGTAAGCGGCTGTGCCGCTCCAGCCCGGCTTGGTGGGCTTGGTATCTGGAGCCTGGATGGGCCTGCAGGGGCGGTAGGTGCTAGCTGCAGCCCTGGGGGAAGCAGCGGAAGCCTGGACAGGATTTGGGACAGCTCCCAAGTTAATCACAGAATAAGGCATAGAAGTTATAGAGAATGACTTGAATAATTGCTTCCTTAAATGACAGACCATTTTATATCCTAAATTGTTTTTTTTTGTGTGTGTGTGTGTGTTTTTTTTTGTTTGTTTGTTTGTTTGTTTGTTTTTGAGACGGAGTTTCACTCCTGTTACCCAGGCTGGAGTGCAATGGCGCGATCTCGGCTCACCGCAACCTCCGCCTCCTGGGTTCAGGCAATTCTCCTGCCTCAACCTCCTGAGTAGCTGGGATTACAGGCATGCACCACCATGCCCAGCTAATGTTTTGTATTTTTAGTAGAGACGGGGTTTCACCATGTTGACCAGGATGGTCTCGATCTCTTGACCTTGTGATCCACCTGCCTCGGCCTCCCAAAGTGCTGGATTATAGGCTTGAGCCACCGCGCCCAGCACTTATATCCTAAATCGTTTTAAAAATGCATTGATTGGCCAGGTGCGCTGGCTCACGCCTATAATCCCAGCACTTTGGAGGGTGGAGGTGGGTGGATCACAAGGTCAGTAGTTCGAGACCATCCTGGCCAACATGGTGAAAATTAGCTGGGCATGGTGGCACACACTTGTAATCCCAGCTACTTGGGAGGCTGAGGCAGGAGAATCACTTGAACCCAGGAGGCAAAGATTGCAGTGAGTAGAGATCGTACCACTGCACTCCAGCCTGGCAACAGAATGAGACTCCGACTCAAAAAAAAAAAAAAAGAAAGAAAGAAAAAATGCATTGATTACTAAAGCACATATGCATTTTCATGAAAAGAGCTCAAACTGTGCCAAAATGGTTAAATGAAGTTTCTCGTTTTATCCCCCTTGAAACCTTGTGAGCTAATATCATTAGCTCCATTGTAAGGTAGCAAATCCTGTTGTTTGAACTTAAAATGTATCCAAAATCTGTCCACATCTGGCCACCTCCTTTATTTCTCTCCTGGTACACATGCCACCATTCTTTCACCTGAATTGCTACAGAGCCTCCCTAGTGAGGCAGCAGCCAGAGAGGTTCTATCAAAACGCAGGGCAGATCCCATCTCCCCTCGCTGGGAACCCTAACTCCTCAGGCTGGCCCACAAGGCTCGGGAGATGTGGGCAGGCTTCTGTGGGCCATCTCTCCTTCTCTCTCCCTGGCTCTCCCACTGGAACTCATGCTCACCTTTTGCTCAGCTGTCCTCTCCAGAACACTGAATTTTACTGAAACCAATGGCTAACCCAATTAACACTTCAAACTTAAGTGCCTTACTTGCTTTTAGTTGCTCGCTTATAGTTGATCTTAAAATCTGTATAGCTAAGTCACGTAGCCAAACAATACATAATTAGACCCCCATTAGCCTCTGTAGAGATAACATCTGTGACTGTATGCCACTATGGTAATGGTTGCTTGAAGTTGCTTCAGGAACTAGGGGGAAGATCTTGTCCAGTCCAAACTGGTTGGAACCACTGACCCTACAAACAGGCTTGCACGAATGCCCATGAGGTAACCTTTTGACCATGAGAGTGCCAAAGGCTCCTCCCTTGGATCATGGTAACCTTACCATCTTCTGAACATGCAGCCTATGAAGAGCCATGAACCCCGACTATGCTTGTGCACACCACTGACAACCTCATTTTCCCCCAATGCAATCACCTTTCCCCATGGCTGGGACCACCTTGCTCCTCCATCCCATAAATATCCCTGAAACCCCATCTTTGAGGAAGTGGATTTGAAAGGTATTCTCCTACCTCCTTGCTTGGCTGCCTCCTGAATAAACTCTTCCCCTTTTGCAAAACCTGTTTTCACAGTGATTGGCTTGCTGTGTGTGGCTGGCTCAGCATCTATACCAGATTCCAAACTCCCCAGGGCTGGACCATGCCCAGTCCTTCACCATTGTGTGTTCATGCCCACATGGTACCCAGTATTTCATGGGATCTCAAGAAGTTATGCTGGTCTCTTGTGAGGGAGCGATTGAATGGAGATTTTGGTCCAGTATTTTCAAGGAGGCATTTGTAGAAGACATTGAACAAAAGATTATTCCCCAAGTCCCTCCAGGGTGCCCTATGATGGAATCTTGATTGAAGTCCATCACTGCCATCATCTCTTCCTCACATCTCACTCCCAATGATGTCAATGATAAAGAATAAATCTGCCCCCAAAAGTCCTTGATTGCATGGAATGAGGCACTTTTATCCTCTGTAATTTCTACCATGTTAATGCTTATAGGAAAATTACAAAAACATTCTGGTGTTTTGAGATAACTACATTTAGTCACAATCATTTCACAATGTATGCATATACCAAAACATCACACTGTACACCTTGAATATATGCAATGTTTATTTGTTAATTATACTCCAATAAAGCTGAAAATAATAACTAAAACATCCTCGCTGTTTTGAGATTTTACACCTTGATACTTGTATTAATATTTAAAGTATAATTGGGAGAAGGCACAAAACTCTGAATGTTGCTTAAAAATATAAGACACATAAAAATGGAGTTTGTGTTACAGAGAGTAATTAATAATTAGTGAGTGCCAAGAAATGTGGACTTAACTTTGCAGTGGCTGTGATGCTGCAGAAGAGAAGTAACTTTCCCCAAGCTTGCCCAGCTCCTGCATGTCAGACCAGAGCTCTTATTACAGTGAACAATGATCAAAATCAATTTCCACTCCTGGGCAACTTTTATTTTTATTTTTATTTTTATTTTATTTTATTTTTTTATTGCATTTTAGGTTTTGGGGTACATGTGAAGAACATGCAAGATTGTTGCATAGGTACACACATGGCAGTGTGATTTGCTGCCTTCCTCCCCTTCACCTGTATTTGGTATTTCTCCCCATGCTATCAGTCCCCAACTCCCCACCCCTCACTGTCCCTCCCCAATTTCCCCCAACAGACCCCAGTGTGTAGTGCTCCCCTCCATGTGTCCATGTGTTCTCATTGTTCAACACCTGCCTATGAGTGGGAACATGCGGTGTTTGATTTTCTGCTCTTGTGTCAGTTTGTTGAGAATGATGGTTTCCAGTTACATCCATGTCCCTACAAAGGACACGAACTCATCGTTTTTGATGGCTGTGTAATATTCCATGGTGTATATGTACCACATTTTCCCTGTCCAGTCTATCATTGATGGGCATTTGGGTTGGTTCCAGGTCTTTGCTCTTGTAAACTGTGCTGCAATGAACATTCGTGTGCATGTGTCCTTATAGTAGAACGATTTATAATCCTTTGGATACATACCCAGTAATGGGATTGCTGGGTCAAATGGAATTTCTATTTCTAAGTCCTTAAGGAATCGCCACACTGACTTCCACAATGGTTGAACTAATTTACACTCCCACCAAAAAGTGTTCCTATTTCTCCACATCCTCTCCAGCATCTGTTGTCTCCAGATTTTTTAATGATCGCCATTCTAACTGGCATGAGATGGTATCTCAATGTAGTTTTGATTTGCATTTCTCTAATGACCAGTGATGATGAGCATTTTTTCGTATGTTTGTTGGCCTTATGTATGTCTTCTTTTGTAAAGTGTCTGTTCATATCCTTCGCCCACTTTTGAATGGGCTTGTTTGTTTTTTTTCTTGTAGAGCTGTTTTAGTTCTTTGTAAATTCTGGATATCAGCCCTTTGCCAGATGGGTAAACTGCAAAAATTTTTTCCCATTCTGTTGGTTGCTGATTCACTCTAATGACTGTTTCTTTTACTGTGTAGAAGCTGTGGAGTTTGATTAGGTCCCATTTGTCTATTTTGGCTTTTGTTGCCAATGCTTTTGGTGTTTTGGTCATGAAGTCCTTGCCTACGCCTATGTCCTGAATGGTTTTGCCTAGATTTTCTTCCAGGGTTTTTATGGTGTTAGGTCTTATGTTTAAGTCTTTAATCCATCTGGAGTTAATTTTAGTGTAAGGTGTCAGGAAGGGGTCCAGTTTCTGCTTTCTCCACATGGCTGGCCAGTTTTCCCAACACCATTTATTAAACAGGGAATCCTTTCCCCATTGCTTGTTTTTTTCAGGTTTGTCAAAGATCAGATGGTTGTAGATATGTTGTGTTGTCTCTGAGGCCTCTGTTCTGTTCCATTGGTCTATATCTCTGTTTTGGTACCAGTACCATGCTGTTTTGATTACTGTAGACTTGTAGTATAGTTTGAAGTTCAGTAGTGTGATGCCTTCTGCTTTGTTCTTTTTGCTTAGAATTGACTTGGCTATGTGGGCTCTCTTTTGGTTCCATACAAAGTTTAAGGTGGTTTTTTCCAGTTCTGTGAAGAAGGTCATTGGTAGCTTGATGGGAATAGTGTTGAATCTGTAAATTACTTTGGGTAGTATGGCCATTTTAACGATATTGATTCTTCCTAACCATGAACATGGAATGTTTCTCCATCTGTTTGTGTCCTCTCTTATTTCGTTGAGCAGTGGTTTGTAGTTCTCCTTGAAGAGGTCATTTATGTTCCTTGTTAGTTATATTCCTAGACATTTTATTCTCTTTGTAGCAATTGTGAATGACAGTTCATTCTTGATTTGGCTCTCTTTAAGTCTGTTATTAGTGTATAGGAATGGTTCTGATTTTTGCACATTGATTTTGTATCCTGAGACTTTGCTGAAGTTGCTTACCAGTTTCAAGAGATTTGGGACTGAGACGGTGGGGTCTTCTAGATATACAATCATGTCATCTGCAAATAGAGACAATTTGACTTCCTCCTTTCCTATTTGAATACCCGTTATTTCTTTTTCTTGCCTGATTGCTCTGGCTAGAACTTCCAGTACTATTTTGTATAGGAGTGGTAAGAGAGGGCATCCTTTTCTAGTTCCCGATTTCAAAGGGAATGCTTCCAGTTTTTGCCATTCAGTATGATATTGGCTGTTGGTTTGTCGTAAATAGCTTTTATTATTTTGATATATGTTCCTTCAATACCTAGTTTATAGAGGGTTTTTAGCATAAAGGGCTGTTGAATTTTGTCAAAGGCCTTCCCTGCATCAATTGAGATAATCAAGTGGTTTTTGTCTTTGGTTCTGTTTATGTGGTGAATTACGTTTATAGATTTGCGTATGTTGAACCAGCCTTGCATCCCCGGGATGAAGCCTACTTGATCATGGTGGATAAGCTTTTTGATGTGCTGTTACAATCGGCTTGTCAGTATTTTATTGAAGATTTTTGCATCTATGTTCATCATGGATATTGGCCTGAAGTTTTCTTTTCTTGTTGAGTCTCTGCTGAGTTTTGGAATCAGGATGATGTTGGTGTCATAAAATGATTTGGGAAGGATTCCCTCTTTTTGGATTGTTTGGAATAGTTTCAGAAGGAGTGGTACCAGCTCCTCTTTGTATGTCTGGTAGAATTCAGCTGTGAACCCATCTGAGCCTGGGCTTTTTTTTTGGTTGGTAGGCTCTTAATTGCTGCCTCAACTTCAGAGCTTGTTATTGGTCTATTCAGGGTTTCGGCTTCTTCCTGGTTTAGGCTTGGGAGGAGGCAAGTGTCCAGGAATTTATCCATTTCTTCCAGGTTTATTAGTTTATGTGCATATAGTTATTTGTAATAATCTCTGATGATGGTTTGAATTTCTGTGGAATCTGTGGTGATATCCCCTTTATCATTTTTTATTGCATCAATTTGGTTATTCTCTCTTTTCTTTTTTATTAATCTGGCTAGTGGTATATTTTGTTGATCTTTTCGAAAAACCAGCTCCTGGATTTATTGATTTTTTGAAGGGTTTTTTGTGTCTCTATCTCCTTCAGTTCTGCTCTGATCTTAGCTATTTCTTGTCTTCTGCTAGACTTTGAGTTTTTTTTATCTTGCTCCTCTAGCTCTTTCAATTTTGATGCTAGGGTGTCAATTTTAGATCTCTCCTTCTTCTCATGTGGGCACTTATTGCTATATATTTTCCTCTAGAGACTGCTTTAAATGTGTCTCCTGGGCCACTTTTAACGTGCAATCCAACAGAAACGCTGTGCCTTCCTACCCTATTATTTCCAATTTAAGTAAAATATCTGCTAGGTTTTAGATTTCCAATGGACCTTGATTCCTTGGAAACAGTGGTTCTCAGTGGGAATAAGATTCATTAATTAAGTACCATTGGCTAACCTGGCATCTTCCTTCCAAGTGCCAAACTAAGAAGCATAGAGGGAGACAAACAGAGCATTGCAGCGGGAATACATGTGCCCTGGTAAACTACGCATTCAGAGAGGTAAAAAAATCAAAAAGATTTTTTTTCTTTTTTTTTTTTAATTCAGTCCCTGTAGAGACTGCCAAAAATTGCCAATGTTGACTATATTTCAAGTCGTCATGGCTGAGTATTCGGAAAAGTTTTCAATTAGCAATAATCACACCTCAAATAAACCTCACTGGCTATGATACTGCATTGTGCAAAGCTACCACAAAGAT
Source organism: Sapajus apella (assembly GCF_009761245.1). Taxonomy (NCBI): domain Eukaryota; kingdom Metazoa; phylum Chordata; class Mammalia; order Primates; family Cebidae; genus Sapajus; species Sapajus apella. The sequence continues at coordinate 268,087 of NW_022437168.1, read as the reverse complement.
TCTTAAAGAAAAAAATGAGACAGTTTACATAATTGTTTTGAGGTAATTCTGGCTTCAAGGATCAATAACAAGGGTGGTACCAGTTAGAGGCTGGACAGGCAGTTGCTGGGCAGCTGTCTTCACAGATTCTTATCGTGTAGGCTGTAATGGTCTTTGTGCAAGGTTGTGGCTTTGCAGTCTTTTGTGGTAGTTTCTGTTATCAGGTATCCATTCATAAGAACTCTCCCTTCATGGCCTTCCCAGGCTCTATTTGTCAGGGTTTTTAAAGCAAGTGACCCCATTTTGGTTCTGTCAACTTTCACACCAGCATCCTAAATGTTTGCAGCTTACACAGCTCACAGCCTTGCCCCAACCACCCAGAGAGGTCCAGTAAGAGCAGACAGGAGGAGCAGAAGCAGTGAGGGTCTGGGAAGAGGAAGGGGCAGAGCAGAGAAGAAGCCCTAGAGAGCGGGCGGCTGTACCTCTCATCAATCCAGCACCATCGGCAGGGCCAGTGTTACCTCTCTGTTCCTCAGCCTGTAAATGAGTGGGCTGAACATGGGTCGAGGACAGTGCAGAAGATGGAGGTGTCCTGGTCTCCCACTGGGTCCCCCATAGTAGAGACCCACCACGGCCAGGTGGGAGAGATGGAGGTGTCCTGGTCTCCCAGAAGATGGAGGTGTAGAGGCCCACCACAGCCAGGTGGGAGAAGCAGGGGGTTAGGACCTTCTGCTCGGCCTGGGTGGACAACAACTTCATCACAGCCGTGAACCAGGCATGACGCCATGATGATCCCTTTTTCTTTCTTCCAAGCTGCCGGAGATTACCACTTGATTCACAGGAATAAGCAGGGTTAGCCTAAAATGTAGGCATAAAGCTTAAAGAAAATTAATGAGACTAGGATTTAATGACAAATGTGTGATAAGCTTTGAAGCACAATTTCTCTATCCAGTCCTCATTTTTGATAAAAACAAATTATGATACGAATAATTTGTTTTTTATCAAAAATGAGGACTGCAGAGAGAAATTGTGCTTCAAAGCTTATCACACATTTGTCATTAAATCCTAGTCTCATTAATTGTTTTTAAGCTTTTTGCCTACATTTTAGACTAACTCTGCTTGATTATTTGCATAAAGTGCCACAAGAATGGTTATTTCTACATAGGCCTTTTGGATTGGCTTTGACGAAACTCTGTTCCACAAGGAATCTCAAATATGACCTTTAAAGCCAAGCCCAGCCATGGATTTGTATCCTCAAATACCTGTGAGTTGGGTGATCCTCTCCTCTTGAGGTCCCCAGATAAACTCAGAGCTCCCAGACCTGTTAGAAAGTGACATTCTTCACTGACCACAGGTTAAGAACCATGTGTGGAGACTGTAGACAAGGTATGAGGCAAGTTCTCCCTAAGGGGATTTTATTGGCTCTGCATGCCAAGCTTGATTCCTTAAAGGGAAGCATACCCTTTCAGTCAAAGCCTCAGTAAAATAACCAGTTTTTCCAATTGTGTCCTATTGACAAAGAAAAATGGATTACCATTGCACTGATGCAAACAACTATATTGCAATAAGTTAAGAGTATTCACAGGTAGTCTCCAAATTCTAGAGGAACCAGCCAGAGAAAAATAAACATGCTCCAAATTTTGTTCACAGTAGTATACCTTACTCAATTACTAAAAGCCATAAATGGTTTGAAATAAGTTTCCTTGACTCTGAGAAACAAAATAAGAATCAGCAATATTCCAAGCAAAGGTTAAAAAGGTTGGCTTTAACTTTCTGAGTGTGGTCCATTTAGTTAACTCTTGTTTTGCTTGATCTTTGTGAACATGTCAGTTCTTTATGAGTCCCATACACTCGTTCTCTATTCCAATGTTATAATCTTCAAAGCTATTAAAAACATGCATTTGAGAACACCTGTTAAGTCCTTAATATAGCTTGATTATAAACCATCTTTTGAGAAGGAAAAAAGCAAGACAACAATTGTCTATGAATGACAAAATTCCAGGGTAGTTACAGTTAAAAACATGACTGACAAAGAAGTTTATTTATCTTCAGGGTTTATAACAACTTAATTATGATTGACAGTATACACATCAGAATTTTAGAAAGCTCATACAATTTTGGAATATATATTAGTATTATTCACCAAAATATAACATAAAGAAGATTGAGCATCATTTTGGAAATCTCATGTGACTAAACATGCCAAATAATCCTGTTTACCTCTTTTCTGAAGAGGCACTCTGAACCATCCAAAAAGCCAGGCATCAGGAAGGACAATTTCCAGATTGCCATAAATTATTTGGCCAAAATGATGACTCAAAAGGCAAAAACCTTTCATTACCCTTTACTATGACATGAAAATCCCTTTCAAAGCCAAATTTACCCTTACTTTAGTTTGTGAATGTTAACTCCAATTAGTTTAAATGCAACTATATAAATCATCTATCTAATCCCAACCAATTTGATCATGAGGTAAAATCTTGACAAACATTTTATAACACTTTTACTAAAGGGCAGATTAGTGTCTCATAGTCTCATTGCTATGTTTTTATTTCAATGCTCAGATTTTTGGCCTTTGAACTTTACAAAAAGTAACCTTACAGGTAAAACAAATGAGCCTTAATTAGGTTATGACTTAACTTTGAGTGTACAAAGTATTTTCAAAGGAGTGATAGACAGCTTTTTGTTGGAAATATATGCTGAGTGCCGCAAAGAAAAATTAGCAGTGGGACAAAGGATCTTTCAGTAATGCAATTTTTACTTCCTGGACGGCAGGAAGGGTATTCTGACTAGCTATCTTGCCATAAGAGTACAATAAACAAAGGAAAACACACAAATTTATACCTTGCACTTTTGAGGTTGTCCTTACTGCTATGTCTGATCTCTGTTAGCTGGAGCCAGACCTCACAATCTAAACAAAACCCACTTGGCTAACAACTTCAAACTTATCTAAACAGGTAAAAGCAATGGAGAGCTGGGACATGCCTGAGAACATGTCCAGCAGATATCTTGGTTAAAGTACAAGGACATAGAATGTACTTCATGCCTGTAAGCATGGCATGTCTAACAGCTACATAGGATAGGGCTTAACAAAGTTATTAGCACACTTATTCTTTAACAAGAAAGGAGACTTTAAAAAGGAACTTTTCTACTTCCCACATTTTGAAGCTGCCATTGCAAAATTGTGACTGAGACAGTGAAAGAGATCCAACTCAAAACAACTTGATTTTTTTTCCAGCCCGCAAGCAGTCCTTGCCCATCCCTGAGCATAGGCTGAACCAGCCTTGTGAGGAGCCTGGTTTACAGTTTTTAGTTTAAAGCAAAGGTGATAACAGCCCCTTCTTAAGATATACTTTCCTTTTGCCTGGGGAGGAGGACAAGAAACTAGCCATAAGATTAGAAACCATGGCTTAGGAGTCATGCAGCTGGAGGCTACAAGATTTTGACCCTCCCTAAACCGCTCTCAAGAACACTGCTTAAGATATTTTGTAAACCCTGCCTTTGATGGGTCAGCTAGCACCACCCAGATTGACAAACTGCCTTATCTGATTTTGTGGCCCTCACCCAGGAACTGACTTAGTAAGAAGACAGCCACCATTATCAAATGATGGAGACTAAAACAAAGTATTGCCGTGCTGTTACAGGTCATATTCCCAGGGACATGAAACAAGATGGAGGCCTGGAGCCAAGTTTGTTACTGACTATTTTATTGGGTTGGCTTGAACAGCAAGCTTATGGCCCTTGCTAAAACATTTACTTGTAGAAAAATGGTCCTGGTTAACTTCCGGTCTTAAAATCCCCTTATTAGTTAAGCCTTAAAGGAATGTAGGAACCGAGTGAGTGGCCATTTTCTTGCCAATGGGACAATATCAAGACTGAAATTTGGCTACGGAAGACATCTTACTCCTAACTGCTAAAGGCAGAAACTTCCCATTCCCAGGAGAGGCCTAGAGCCTGATTTCTACCAGGTGGTTTAGAAACACCATGTGTTCACCAGGGAAACTGTAGAGAGAGAGACATTTATTGAGTTACTGCCTGCCACGATTCACGATCTTTTCTGACAGACATGTTTCCCTGAACTGTAAAGATTCCTGCACATTAGACACACAGAGAGAGGGTAAAAAACTGCAGATAGAAAGAGAAAGAAAGTTTGGCAACAGGGTAGCTGGAAGAGAGCCTTGAGTTTAAAGAACCGATTTAAAGTTGAGGTCCACTCCATATGCACCAGTCTGTTGAGTGAATTTCATTTCCTAGCCCATGCACCAAAACGATACAGCTCCAATGAGTGGAGGAACACCAGGGCTCTTGTCTTGAGTCCAATTAGATAAAATGACACAGACACACATGGAATGGTTTTAAGGAGCGTAGAGTTTAGTAAGCAAGAAAGAAGGAAGAAAGCAGAAGGAAGACACCCGCCTCCATACAGAGACAGAGGGAGGGGGATTCCAAAGTTGAAACAGGAGACCCCAAGTGGGACAGAAACCACCCAGGTATATGTAGAGGCTGGAGGGAGGAGGTGATGTCTGATTTGCATAGGACTCAAGGAATTGGTTGGCCAGGCATGTCATTCACATAGCCTGTGAGAAAACTGGTCCTCCCACCCTAGCCTTTTATTATGCAAATGCAGGGTGCCAGGATGTCCTACACACGTGGGGAGATGTGGGCGTGGCCATGCTGCCAGGCACATGTGGGGCAAGGGCAAGAGGGCCACGGGATCACCAGGTTTGGGTGAACCCAGTTTCTAATGGCCAGCATTTGCGTATCAGTTGCTGGCCCAGTTCTAAGAGCCAGGGCTTTCCAGATAGAAAAGAAAAATTTCTGGAACTGCATTAAAAAACGAAAGCTTTGCAAAGACTTCTTTTCCTCTCTATCTGCCTAAAATAATAACTCCTACCACACCATCAGCCTCCCATAACTTTTCTCTAAGACAGCCCCACACTCCTCTTCCTTTCTGTAGCTCAGGATGCATAAGCTTCAATCATCTGACCCATCTTTGGGTCTCATGTTTTGCAAATCTCCCAAGTGTATATAATTAAACATGTCTTTTCTGTTAATCTGTCTTATGTCAATTTAATTTGAAGCCCAGACAAAGAATCTAGGAAGGTGGAGGGAAGCCACTTTTTTCTCCCCTGCAACCCTCACCTCACTCATGGAGGCAGTGAGGGAACAGGACGCCTACTGAGTGTCACAGTGAGAATCTGCCTACACTCAGGGTTTTGTTAATGCATGACTAACAGGAAGTGCAGTGCAGTCAGTTATTCTGTGGACCTTGTCACCAGTTGATGGCCTATACTTTTAGGTACTAAGTCATTGGTTATTCACTGTTCATTCAACAAATACTTGCTGAACACTGTGGAAAGAAATGAGGACCAACCAAATGAGAAAATCAAAGGCTATTTATCCAGAGTTCATTGTAGTAAAGGAGTCAGCCACTGCCACTTGTACTTTGTCAGAGAAGAGGAAAAGCTTTCAAGTGTAAAAAGAAGCCTCAGGTGTGCTCTGATGGGAGGCTGTGGCTGTGGGGGTGCTGGAGGTGGCCTAACTAGGAGCAGTGTGTCTCACCATGTTATGGGATCTCTGGGGTGTCGATAGGTAATGGTGCCTTCACAGGAGTTGTCTTGCATCTAGGAATAATGAGGTACACAGACAAGTGAAGGGTGAAGAAGAGTTGCATTTAGTGTTAGAACACCTCAAGAGGAGTGGGTAGCTCCTCTCTGTAAGCAGGTCGTCCAGTCAAGTGTTCAGCTCTTAGCAGGGAAGAGGCCCTGGATAAGGTGACTCAGAGGATGCCCTGGAGAGGGTGGCTCCTCTCCTCTCCATAGGGACGATGTCTCTGCAGGTCTCTGAAGCTCTCAGCAAAGAGGATACTCCTCTCTGCAGCCAAGGATATTCCTTTCTGAAGCCGACCTCGATTATCGGTCCCATTGTCTCACTGCCCTCTTCGTTCTCTGGCCATCCTCTACTCTGCTCTGGCTGAGCCCAGGGCTTTTAAGGATCTCAGAGGGGGAAAAGTGTATGCTGACTGGCCCATGGGTAGCCATGCAGGGACCAGAAAAGGCACCACGAATCTCTGCTGTGGTCCACTGGACTGACAGCCCAGGCCCCCAGCCTTCAGATGCTCCCTGGCCTGAAGGTGGGGTCTTTCTGGGGACATGCCTCCTTCCACCCGAGACTCTGTTTGCCTTCTGCTGCTATTCATGACCTTGGGGCTTGGCCCCAACCCGCTCTGAGATCAGAGAAGACACTGGGAGTGGAGAAGCCAAGCAGACACTCCTGAACCTGTAGAGATGGGGTGGTCCTTCCTAGAGCTCCTAAGGGTGCAGGTTGCAGAGACATCCAGCTCCTGCACCTAGGAGGGTGGCTGCAGCCACACCCACACTGGGAAGACAGATCCTGACTGCTCCTGGCCCTCCCCAAAGAGCACAGGGATGGTGTTTGGAAGGGAAGCTAAACATCATCTTCATCATCATTCCAGCAACTGTGTCAAAAGGTACTGTTTCTTTAAGACCTCCTTCTCCTAAGCTCTTTGTCCAGGTCCAGCACTCATGACCATAAAAGTTGATACTTATCTAGTACTTACTGTGGGGCCTGCACTAAGTGCCTGTCATACACTAACTCACTTTACCTCCACAACCCATAAAGTACTATCATTATCCCCATCTTATGATGAGGTGACTAAAAGGCACAGAGAGGTTCATGACTTTCCCCTATAGCTGGGACTATAGGCGTGTGCCATCACGCCCAGCTAATTTTTGTATTTTTATTAGAGACAGGGTTTCACCATGTTGGTAAGGCTGGTCTTGAATTCCTGGCCTTACGTGATCCACCCACCTCAGCTTCCCAAAGTGCTGGGATTACAGGCATGAGCCACCACGCCTGGTCCAAAATTAAATTTTTTAAATGATGGATATTATAATATAGAAATGCTACACTCTGCAAAAAAAAAAAAAAAAAAAAATCAATGTCATGCATACATTCAGCCATATGCAGAGCCAAGCCTATATGAGGTTGGTATTATCATTCCCATTTTGGATATAAAGAATCTTAAGACTCATATCCAAAATGGGATATCATTCCCATGCCGTGTTCTTAATCACTGACAGGGTTTGAAACACTTCTCAGTTGCTACACTTCCTGCCTTCCAAACAGTTATTCTTTTCTTCCACATACTGCAGTGCAATGAATGGCACAATCTCGGCTTACTGCAACCTTATGAGAAAGTTAACCATATGAGAAAGTTATTTCAATATTCAGGCAATTTTTCCTAAAGAGAAACAAATGATCTATCTATATACATATTTTTGTCCAAGTATGTGTCACAGACAGTGTATAAAAAGTAGGCTGGGCGCGGTGGCTCACTCCCAGCACTTTGGGAGGCCGAGGCAAGTGGATGGCCTGAAGTCAGGAGTTTGAGACCAGCCTGGCCAACATAGTGAAACCCTGTCTCTACTAAAAGTACAAAAAAATTAGCCCAGTGTGATGGCAGGCACCTGTAATTTCAGCTACTTGGAGGCTGAGGCAGAGAATCACTTGAACCCTGGAGGCCCTGGAGGCCCTGGAGGCGGAGGTTACAGTGAGCTGAGATCACACCACTGCACTCCAGTCTGGTGACAGAACGAGGCTCCATCTCAAAAAAAAAAAAAAAAGGTAGATACTCTATGTAAATGATACTGATTTTTAATACTGGCACATATGTTAACATTTAAATAACAATCCATATAATGCTTATATGCATAACATGTACTAGCACTATGATATTAAGACAGTTACAATTTTATCAAAGTAATAACTAGGATTACTACATGAACTATAATTCTTTTTGTCAATTCAATCAGGCTTCAAAATTTCAAAAGAAGTTTAATTTGCTTCCTTGATTGATTTATTCATTATTTATACCTTGTCTATTAAAAAAAAGATTTAATGCAACTCTCACACACACAAAAGAGACCCATAGAGTCATTAAAGCAAGGATGAAAGAACAATTGTCATGCAATAAAAAGGACCAGAGAGTTATGCCAAAACTTTAGATTAAAGAAAATTACTGTGATCAGGCATGCTTTAGCTGTGAGCTTCTAGATATCAAAACAAAAACAAATGAGCACATAAAAATATAGTTCTCTAAAATAAAAAGAATACTAAATTTTTTTTAGAAAAGTCACGTTTGTACAGTTAAATTTAAAATATTTTGACTTGTATGTGGAAAGAGGTAGGAATCAAGATTAATATTTTTTCTTTATGAATATTCAATGAACCCAGCACCATTTACAGAATATACCCACTTCAGGCCCGGCATGGTAGCTCACACCTGTAACCCCAGCACTTTGGGAGGCTGAGGTGGGAGGATCACTTGAGGCCAGGAATTCGAAACCAGCCTGGCCAACATGGTGAGACCTCATCTCGACTAAAAATACAAAAATTAGCTGGGCACGGTGGCACATGCCTGTAATCCCAGCTACTCAGGAGGTTGAGGCAGAGGAATTGCTTGAACCCAGAGGGTGGAGGTTACAGTGAGCCGGGATCGTGCCACTGCACTCCAGTCTGGGAGACAGAGTGAAACCATGTCTCAAGAAAAAAAAAAAAAAGAATATATCCACTTTTCATATACCCATTGCACTGCAGGGTTCTCTCTGCCGTAAGTCAATTGATCTATGTCAGTAGGTCACTTTCTGAACTTTTTATTATGTTTCAGTGTTCTATTTATTCATGTTTGAACCAATAACATATTTTCTCAATTATTCTAGCATTATATAGCATTGAAAGTTCACCAGCTCTGTTCTTATTCTTCAAGATTTCTTGGCTTTTCTTGAATCTTTTCTTTTTAAACATTTTAGAGTCAACTTATTGATTCAAAATGCTGTAGGGATCTTAATTATGAGTAAGTTAGAACTATATATCACTCCCAGTTATGGCAATGGTATATGCCTCCAGTTCTTTAGGTCTTCTTTAGTTTTTCTCAATATTTTGAGGTTTTAATTAGATGCATTATATTTGTATTTTGAGGTTTTAATTAGATGCATTATATTTATATTAATTAGATGCATCTAATTTGTCTTTTATATTTCATAGGTCTCTAATGTGATTGTAAATGATATATTTTAAAAATCCATTTTTCTGCTTGTTTCTCATATACAGAAATACAATTACTCTATTTATTGATATAGTACCCAGTGACCTTGCTAAAGTTACTTATTAATTCAAATAGTGTGTAGCTTCTTTTAGATTCCCTAGATAAATAATCATGTCATCTAGGAATAATAGCAGTTTTACATCTTTATTTCCAGTAAGTCTTTCTCTTAACTGATTGCCCTGGAGGACAGGGCCTCCAGAGCAATATTGAAAAGACAGGGCGATAGCAGCATCCTTGGCTTCTTTTCCTGATCTCAGGGGATACTTTCAGCATTTTATCACCAAGTGTGATGTTTGCTATATGTACACTTATAGACTGTCTTTAAGAAATCAGATTTAAGAAGTTCTCTTATTTCCTCATTTGCTAAAAAAAAAAAAAGTGTGTATATGTGTGGGTGTGTTTTACTATAAAAAGTTGAATTTTATCACATACTTGTTTGCATCTATTAATATGATCATATAGTTTCGCCCCTTTTTTCTCTAATAACATGGTGCACAACACTGATTAGTTTTCAGTTGCAAAACCATGTTTAAATTCCTGTTATAAATCCTCCTGGAAAAGGCATATTATTCTTTATCTTAATTGCTATATAGATACTAGATTTAAATGTGAAAGATAAGACAATAAGGGTTTTAGAAAAAAAGTGAATATATTCTTGGTCTTGAGTGGGCAAAGGGTTCTCAATAGGGCTCAAAAAGGTTTAACACAAAGATAAAAATTGATACAGTCAACCATATTAAAATTGAGGACCTCTTCACTGAAAGACATTACTGACAGAGTGTAACTGTATGTCACAGTGTGGGAGAAAATATTTGTAATACGTATATCTTTAAAAAATGATATTCAGAGTGTAGAAAGAAATTTTACAGACAAATAATAAAAAGCAGAATATCTATATTAAAAATAGTCACATTACTGGAATAAGAATTTCACAAAAGAGAAAATCCAAATGACAATAAACACAGGAAAATGAAATGGATGTCATTATTTTTAGAATAGTACAAATTAAAAAATCACAATGAGATAATGTTATACACACACCTCAGGATGGCTAAAATGAAGAATACGCACAAAATCTGATGTTTTCAAGGACAGAGCAACTGGAGTATTGCTTATAAAAGTAAACATTTATGCAAACACTTTTGGAAATCTCAGAGTACCTTACTAAATGTGAATGTCTGCATGCCACATGATGCAGAACTTGTACTATTCCTGCATAGAAACACATAGTGTACTTACGAAGTCTTTGTAAAGAAATATTCAAAGCAGCATTACGCATACAAGCCAAAAACTGAAACCTACTCCAATAGCTACTACAGTAGCCAGCTGCCATGTCATGAAAAGGCCCATGAAGATGGTCTCTGAACAATACGATGAACTGTTGTTTGATGATAGTTTCTTGAAAGTACATATCGACTTTACATGTTATCATTTCTTATACTGATTTTTGATTTAAAAAAATTAAACAAAAAATAGTAAATTATTGTGCCCTGAAGGCAATTCTCTAGGAAATTAATGAGGTCTCAGTATATAGTTTTCTAACAATCAGATTTAATTCTGAGATAGGATTAGCAGTGTTTCTCTAACTTTAATAATCATAAACCTGCCTAGGAGATCAACATAAAATGAAAATAACACTGCCTGTACTCCCAAAGAATCTAATTCAGCAGGACCGATGAAGGGCCAATGATTTGTATTTTTAACAGGTATTCCAGTGACAACACTTTGTAAAATACTGAAATAAAACTGTACAGATGTTTATTGCAAGTTCTAATATGTAAGCATGTTTCTTAATTCAAAGCAGAAGTTTATCTGCACATACATAAGATATTTGGTACTTTCTTTTTTAACTTATCTCAAAATGGGAGTAAACAAAATATAAAGCTTGAATACGGATGCTCATATGTTGAATACCTTTGGAAAATAAGATATGAACTAAAAAGAATCACATATAGTTTACTGACTCTAAAATAAAACTTCTGTAAGCAGAGGGTTGGGTTACATCTATAAAAGTTGTACAATCAAATTTCACTCTAATGTGAACATCTCCTCTCTACACATGCACACACTTAAATGCAGTCCAAATAGGCAACTTTGGATCCTCAATGAACGATAAACAAATTAAACAAAGTAAAAAACAAAAAACAAATTTCAGTAAGATTGCTTTGGTTTCTTAGGACTTTATGTTGTATCTTTCACTACAGCTCACAAATCTTCATTTGGCTATGGAAGTGATCATGGCATGGAAGACATGATCCTGACTTGGAGGAAAGAATAAGCAAAACTCTCAAAGGACAAATGTCCAGATAACCTGTTTTCATGCAAATGTACTCATAAACAAAGCAAGGAAAAATGAATTCTGAAGACATAAGATACTGTTGGAAAGAACACACAACAGTAATAAACCATGGGTAGCTACAGGAGCAAGCATACCACTTACTTTACCAAATGGGATTTATCTTTCCTCTGTAGTCTCCTCCTAATAATAGGACCCCCAAAGTGAAGTCTGTCTAGATTTATAAAGTAAGTAAAAATGGGGAGATTCCAGATCTTTATGCATACCAGAAGCTCTGTCATCATGCAACAGCTTGCTGGGCAAAGGATGTGGCTACCTCTGTTTTCTGTACATTAGCCAGGCCTGTTGGTGCTCTTTAAATTCTTAATGACGATGACAACACTGCAACTGATGGAGGATTAGAAATGCAGCTATCCCAGGTACAAAATGAGAGGCCAGATTTTGAGCCCCCTATTGCTAAGCCTATGGATATTTTATCAGAACAGCCACATAAAGAAATGCATAAACATGCTTATTAACATTCTCACCCAAATTTCTCTTCCATAATATAACTAGTTGGCTGCAGTAAGGCAAGTGATTTCTCCTCCTCTGGGCAGTGACCTTTGGAATAATTAGCAACCTGAGAAAATAACCATAAGGTGGTACCTCAGAGTGCTAAAGAATAACGAGGATGGGCCGGGCATGGTGGCTCACACCTGTAATCCTAGCACTTTGGGAGGCCAAGGTGGGTGGATCATAAGGCTGAGAGATCAAGACCATGCTGGCCAACATGATGAAACCCTGTCTCTACTAAAAATACAAAACTTAGTCAGGCGTGGTGGCATGAGCCTGTAGTCCCAGCTACTCAGGAGGCTGAGGCAGGAGAATCGCTTAAACCCAGGAAGTGGAGGTTGCAGTGAGCTGAGATCGAGCCACTGCACTCCAGCCTAGGCGACAGAGTGAGACTGTCTCAAAGAGAGAAAGAAAGAAAGAAAAGGATAACAAAGATGCCGGCATGCTGCAGAAGTGAAGTAGGAAATGTGTACATAAACATACACATATAAATACATATATATCAATATATGCATGCATATACATACATATATAAACACATACATGAAAGAAAGCAAGAAGAAATACTTTGGGAACATGCTATTTTAGAAATCAAGGCTCCATTAAATAGGGAAACTACATCTGTATCAAGCCAAATGTTGCAGAAATGTATTAACCAGTACAGAACATCAATATGGAGTTGTATAGTTATGTTTCTTAAATGCTAATAGATAACTTCATGGAGGGTTAGAGCTTATTCAAAAACCTCTCATCTCACTTTTGACCTATGATTCTTACCATGAGTGAGTTGGTGTAATCCAATATAGGAGGGGACCTCAGTATTGCCCCTTTTAATCTGGAAAAGCAATTGGGGTTGATTGACTGTAAAACAGACCCCAATTCTGTACCCAGCCAGTATTCTTTCTTTTTGCAATGTGGCTTTCAACTCCTGCCTTGAAGTGGTGGAGCTTATTTTCTCAACACTTGAATCTGCGCTAGGTGTGTAACTTGCTTTGGCCGAAAGACTGCAGCAAGAGGTGATGATGTGACAGTTCTGAGACCAGCCAGCCACATCTTGAACCAGCAAGACACAGCTGATGTGTCAGTTGACGACAGACATATGAGAGTCCAGAGTCTGGCCTAGACCAGCACAGCTGCCCAGTTTATTCATTGATTCATAAGAAATAATAGTTTTTGTTTTATGTCATTAAATTTGGGGATAATGTGTGACACAGCAATAGCTCCACAGTTTTGCTCAACATTATGCTGACTATATTCCCTACTTAAGTAAAGGATATTTTTGGGTCTTAGATTATAGCCATCATTATCATTTTCGCTATCTCATGTGAGGAGCAGTTCTTAGTACTATATTACTATATATTATATATTATAGTATATAGTATAGTAATATATATATATTACTATATATTATATATTATATAATATATTACTATATATTATTACTATAATTCGTGGCTTTAGGAATCCATATTTCTGGTATAGCATTTTACCTAAATGAAAGCTCTGGTTCTAACTATGGAGACATTAGTTTCTTGTCATTAACCCTTTGCATTAAAAAAGATACCTCAAAGGAGCAGCAAGCAGCTACCACACAAGGCAGTGGGAAGATAAAAAGTGATCTAGTCATGGAATTTGGATGAAAAGTGCATTGCAGCTGGGTGCGATGGCTCACGCCAGCACTTTGGGAGGCCAAGGCGGGTGGATTTCTGGAGGTCAGGAGTACAAGACCAGCCTGACCAATATGGTGAAACCCAGTCTCTACTAAAAATACAAAAATTAGCCAGACGTGGTGGTGTGTTCCTGTAATCCCATGTACTCAGGAGGCTGAGGCAGGAGACTCTCTTGAACCCAGGAGGCAGAGATTGCAGTAAGCCGAGATCGTGCCATTGCACTCCAGCCTGGGCAATAGTGCAAGACTCTGTCTTAAATAAATAAATAAAATACTACTTTACATACAGATTATAGAATGCTTTGCCTTGGAGACCATTTTCATGTGCTGTATGCCAGGATCAAGAGAAAACAGGCAAAGCTGACTGGCAGACTCTTTATTTCAAGTTCCAGAATTCCAAGAAGAAACGATAATTTCCCCTAAAGCATGTTTTACAAAGAAAGAAAACCAGTAAACATTTGGGGATAGATTTTCATGCATCTACAATGAGAGAAATACTCCTTGGAAGACATAGAAATTGTAATTTCCCCCAAAATTGGTAGTATAAATAACTATAAGAATTTGCATAATCATGCTAAGTAATATAGTATAGTTTACTGAATTATCTTTCTTTTTAAGGTTTTGGAAAATGATATCTGGATACTTCAAAAAACAGTTGGTATAGTAATAGTTACTGGTTGTTGACGATGTACCTTGTGAAGATTTTTTAATATTGTAACCCTGGTGTGTACAACAATCCATCAATATAGGCATTATTGTTATTCTGATTCAAAAGATGAGGAATGTGAAAGAAAAATAATACATAATTCACCAGAGGTCACATTTGAATACATTAATGATATAAATAGTTTTCATCTGAACAATTTTAATGCTTTTTTTTGCTTCTTTTCACATGTATTATTATTTGTTTTTGTTGCTGGCTCTGTGAACACATCAGATCCAGAATTACTTAAGAATCAAAACAGACTCCTCCAGACCTTTCTTTCCATCCCCAGCTCTCTTTTCTAATACTTCATCACTCTCAAAATTCTTCTATTCTTTATTTATATATCTAGTTCTTATTTATCTTCTTAGTCTGAAACTCTTGCTCCACCAAATTTCATGGTTACACTCAGTGAGAACAACATATAGATTTCAGATGGGGAAGACTTCATAACTGACACAGCTTCTGCTTGTAATCCCAGCTACTTGGGAGGCTGAGGCATGAAGATCTCTTGAACCTGAGAGGCAGAGGTTGCAGCGAACAGAGATTGCACCACCAGACTCCAGCCTGGGCAATGGAGCAAGAGTGTCCATCTCAAAATAAAGAAATAAATAAAACATAATAATAGATTAAAAAGTCGGCAAGGAACAGAAAACTGTCAAAACTGTCATCTTGGCATATTTGACAAATAACCCAAATACAATTTTTCAAAAATAAATATTTTCATTAAGACTAAATTCTTATTTATAGTTTAAATAAATGAGACGGCATGAGGGAAAATTAGCAAACTGACAAATACAAATAAATTGAAAAGCAAGTCAAAAATATGTGAAGTTAAGAAATATGGATGGCAGGCTGGGCATAGCGGCTCACACCTGTAATCCCAGCACTTTGGGAGGCTGAGGCGGGAAGATCACCTGAGGTCAGGAGTTCGAGACCAGCCTGGCCAACATGGTGAAACCTCATCTCTACTAAAAAAACAAAGATCAGCTGGGCATGGTGGTGGGCACCTATAATCACTCAGGAAGCTGAGGTAGGAGAATTGCTTGAACCTGGGAGGCAAAGGTTGCAGTGAACTGAGATCGCCTCACTGCACTCCAGCCTGGGTGACAAGAGAGAAACTATCTCAAAAAAAAAAAAAAAAAAAAAAAAGTAATAAGACAGAGTGAGAGTCCTAAAAAAAACTCCTTAATATTCTGGAATAAGAAAAAAAGTAGAACAAGGAGCAGCACATATTTTAAAAAACATATTAAAAACAAAAAAACATAGACTAAAAAAGCACACAACACATTCCACATAGAAAAATATCTAAAAAGTCACACTCAGGCACATTGAGTATACTTGAACAACACTAAGAGAGCAAGAAAGAGAGAAGTGGAGGGCCTTGCCAAGATATTTGTAGATTGAAAAACATCCAAACACACACACACACATGCATGCGCTCACACATGCAAGAACACACACACACACACACACTCTCCCTCTCTCTCTCTCTTTCTCTCTCTCTGAAGGCATCAACTCCAGCAGACACATACTAAGAAAATCTAAACAATGAATTCATTGGAGGAAAGGAAGAAAGAAGGCTCCAGGAAAAACATTTTTGACATGTAAAAATAGTGGAAAAAGGTAAAATTTTTAAAAATGTAAAAATTACAGTAATAATAGTGTCTAATCCATGGTGTTATAAAAAAAGGAGATTTAAAATAGTGACTGGAAATGGCTTGTAGTGTCCAGTAGGGGATGATAGATGCTCAGACTTTATAAAGCAGGTGAATTAATCAGAGTAAGGGTGGAATCAATTTTAGACTTTTAAAATTTAGATAATAGAGAAAAATTCTTCAATTTATTAGGGGAAAAATAAGAGGAATAAGGAAAAAGATAAAAAGGGAAGAGGAAAAATGGCAGATCAAGTAAGATGGGAGAAAGTATAAAAATGAATGCACATGTGTAATTGATCATTATCACTGCAAATAGAGTAAACCAGTGGTCAGAATTTTTCTTTTTCTGTAAAGAACCAAGGAGTAGGTATTTTCAGTTTTTCAGTTTCTGTCACAATTACTCACCTCTGCCATTGCAGCAAGAAGGCATCCATGGACAATGTACAAATAAACAGCTGTCTTCCAATAAAATCTTGTTTATTAAACTAAGCAGTAAGCTGGATTTGGACAATAGGTCATGGTTTACTGACTCCTGTTCTTATTTAGAAAACGCAGGATTTAAGATTGGGAACAAGGCAAGGGTATACTCTTTTACCACTAATTTTTATATTTTTTTCTTTTTTATTTTTTACTTAAGTAGCTACCTAATTACCACTAATATTTAATTTCCTACTGAAAGTCCTAGCTAGTGCAATATAAGAAAACAAGGAAATAAAAGGTATGCAGATTGTGAAAGAAGAAATAAAACTTTGTTCATAAATGACAGGATTCATTCCTTCTTATTGCAGTTAGTATTCTACGGTATAGATGTACAAGTTTGCTTAACCATTCAGTTGGTGAAGTAAATTTGAGTCGTTTCCAATGTTGACTATTACAAATCAAGCTGCTATGACCATAACTGTGCAAGTTTTTGCATGTATATAAGTTTTTGTTTCTCTGGGATAAATACCTAAGTGTAAATTCCTGGGCCATATGGTAAATAACTGTTAATTCTGTAAGATCTACCTGTCAATTTTTTTTTTTTCTGTAGAGGCTGTGCCATTTAACTTTTTCACCAGCAATCCATGAGAGATCCAATTGCTCTACATCCTCATCAGCCTTTGATATTATTGCTACTTTAAAAATGTTTTAGTTGTTTTGAAAGATGTGTAGTGACATCTCATTATGGTCTTAATTCTCTTAATGAATAAAGATGCTAGATATCTTATTGTATGCTTATTTGCCATCAGTATATCCTCTTCGTTGAAATATCTTTTGACCATTTTCTAATTGAATTGGTTGTTTTATTGCTCTTGGTTTTTGAGAGACCTTTATACATTCTAGATACAAGTCAATTTTCAAATATGTGGCCTGCAAATATTTTCTCCTATTTGTAGCTTGTTCTTTTCACCCTTTTTTTTTTTTTTTTTTTTTTTTTT